>NW_026125659.1:0-110131 GCF_943737965.1 Phodopus roborovskii | reverse complement strand
CACAGGCACAAAGCAATACAAAATTTGCTGTTTTATTAGAGTAAGCAGATAAAAATGAACAATGTCTGTCCAGACACATACTTTTTATAGTAAGCACAATGCCTTAACCAGAAATGGTTTGTACTTAGTTTAGTGGGCTTTCTTATTTAGAGTCCTGTAGAACTGAATAATCTGGCATCCTTCCTAGTTCAGTCTCTGTTGACACATATTCTAAAATGTGCAACTCCTGCCCTTTCAACTAAATTTACACATATATTTAATATCTAAATTTCAATTAGTGACATTTTGTTTTCTAAATATATAATTTCTATGTTTTTTTTCTTGTTTTCTAAAAATCTTTATTGGAGGATCCGTCAAAACATTTAGAGTGCAATGGTTATACTCACTGTTTGATTAGGTTACAATTTCCCCAAATATATTACAAGTCACTTTGACTTTATGCTCGTATATTCAAAATCTATGCTTGTTAAGTGTGCAGATGACACTTAGGTGTTCAGTTTTACCTCCAGGTGAACTAAGTGACCCATTCATCCACTCTCCAGGAAAGCCTTGGAGACATGCCTGTCCTTAGACACTGAAAAATAATGGCACACGTTAAGTCATTCATTAAATAAGGCATATTCATGTTGCAGGCCATTTCTGCACTCAATGGCCTTTTAAATATACATCATACATACAGGCGCATACATACATACAGTGGGTAAACTCTTTTTTTCAGTGAGCCTACTTGTCCTTCACACTTTCTCAATCACTAATGGGCAATTAATTGGCTGAGTAAAGATTTAAAGTTGTTCTGGGTTATAAGACAGTGAGACCATTTTCCCACTTATGGAAGAGGTACGTACCTCATGACTTTAGAACGAGTTGTTTTAATTTGTGTAAATAAGATCAAACTAGAACTTCAAAGCAGATATATCCGGACTGAAAAGTGTATGTTAATTTTTTTTTTTTCCCTCCTTTATAATAGTATGGGCTAAAATATCATTGAGTCTTTGAAAAACAAATGTTTCTAGACTACTCCACAACATTAAGATAAATTGATTAAAAAATTCAGTCTATCAAATTTTAATAATTCTCTTGAAGTAAATATTACATACATATTTTTAAAGTAATATTTTTTCTTTTGTTTACAATAAATACATAATGTAGTTTTAAAATGCCTATAGTAGGTAAGAAAGGCCATCTAATTCATTTTTAATTAATTAATAATGTCAATTACAATGTAACATATAAAGGTATATATCTATTGTTTTATCATACTCAAAAAATACAGAATGGCAAACTTCACGGACAACTATTCTTATTGTATACTTTTCACAGGGTAATAAATATGTTAAATACTTTTTCCACAGTGAGTTGTTGGGCAATGGTGGGATTTTCAACTCTGTAGATATAAAAAATAAGCCCATTTACAGAACAATTAGAAACTGAGTTCTGCTCAAGGTTTCCCAAGAGCAGAGGGAAAAGACTCTAAGGTAAACACAGACATCATGGTTGCAAGAAAGCCAGTATCAACCTTGGAAAGCAAGGGTTCCCCCACCACAGACAATTGTTACTTTGTTACAAAAGATGAACCAGGAAAACAACCACAACAAACCAGGAAGAGGATTAGCTACTCCCTATCAAGGCCTGTTCTTGGCAACCTATTGAATTCTGGAATAGATTAGTTTAGGGAGATGGTAACTGATTGGCTCACACTGACTTAAGAAAAATTTTGGAAGCTCTTCCCAAGGTGAGAGTTCTCACATCTGAACTGTAACTAAGGCTTTCACAGGAATGAAGAGATGGAATGGAGTTCTTAGCTACTGATGCTGGGTTGATGTTTTTGTTTTTGTTTTTACTAGAGTTTTAACTTATCTGACACCTTCCCACACCATAAGCACTCTTAAAGTTCCTTGGCTTTTATTTTTATAAGAACAAACCCTTGTAGTAACAGTAACAACAACAACAACAACAAGAAGAATGAACTGAGTACCCAAAATGGAAGGGCACCTCAGCAGAGTTTGAGTCCAAGTGCTCCCCAGGGCATCCAAGTATGGTCTGAGCAATGTCACCCTGCCTGGTGCCCCTGCAGCACCTCTCTGAATGCCTCACTGGTGCCCACTCTGTCTCAGTCCTGGGAACAGAGACTATTGAGGCTGGCCGAGCTCAAAATCCACTCAGTGGATGCAGCAGTGTCCGAACAGGGGGTCCTGGGGGTGGAGATAGCATGGAACTCATGTCACATGGGCAAACAGGAGAGAAACTGGAAGCCAAGTGGTGACAAGGGATGTGAGTGGGTTTCACAGTGGGCAGTAGGGGACCCACCAGGCACTGTGCATGCTGTGGAAGTAGGTGAAGTCCTTGCCCCAAGCAAAGCTGTGGGTGGAGATGGCCAAAGGTTTGATGAGTCTGCTCATCTCCAGAGTCAATGGAAAAGGAATTGTAAGCCACAGTAGGCTGACTAGCAGCAAAGGCATGGGTGTCAGGACTGGAATGTTCTCCAAGCTCCAGGAACATAGAGCAGTGTGGCTGCTCCTGCAGCAGCTTCCTAGGCACAACAACTTGGGGCATCTGAGGGCATGGAGTGCACTGAGTTGGGGTAGCAGGAATATGCAGATGAGGAACCAGATAAAGACAAGGGAGCATGATGACAGTGGCAGCATGTGTGCAGTGGGGCTGTAGAGCTTCAGGACACCTCCAGACCCTTAGGGAAATGGTGGTGGCCCAAAGGGAAGCCCGAGAAATCGGCCACACATAAGGTGGGTCAACAGCTTTCCTGTTTCTGGAGGCCGCTGCTCACTCCTGCAGTCCCCCCTCCTGTACTTTATGGATGAAATGACATAAACTGATGTTGCATAATGTGTGCAACACAGTTGTTTGTTGTACTTGGGGTACCAAGGGAGGCTGCACAGCTCATAGTGGCCCTGTGCAAACTGAAACTTTGTCCCTTAATCACATGTGCTTCTCTCCTTGGTTGGTTGGTTGTCTTGTCGTGCACGGATTTGATTTGGGAGTCTGCGAGCATCTTCTGCTGCTCTGCTGCTGCAAGTGCAGGAGGTGCTGGCTGTGCTCATCTTTCTCACTCAGCAGTAGGAAGCCAGGCCACTTGTACCCACTGTCTGCAAGGGAGAATAAAGGGCTCCTTGAAACACTGGTGATCAGCTGCAGGCACAGGGCAATGGTGGGTGAGCACTTGCAGGACATTGGTTGGGAGGAGCACACTGTGAGGCAGGGTCTGGCTGAAGCAAGTTTAGTAAAGCGAAGGGGCAGAGAGGGATGGAAATTTGCTTGCAGAACTTGGGAGGAGAGAAGGGCAGCTGCAGAGTGGAGAGCAGAGTAGCAAGAGTGCAGATTTGAGTTTATTACTAAGAGTTTGCTCACTTATGTTTCAACAAACAAGTTTCAGTAGTAACAACAACAGCCACAAAACTACATTAATGAAAGAAGAAAACCATCATGGAAAGTGAGGGGCCTTCCCAGCACAGTTTGAATCCAAGTACCTAGCCTGGTAGTAATTGGTCTGTGACTGTGTCACCTCCACCAGGGGGTCCCTGCCAACCTCTCCTAACCCTCCCAGGTACTCCTCCTCTCATCCATGGAGATGGAGATATCCTTGAAGATGGGTTACCCATGGCAGGGCTCCAGGCTGGGGGACTTGGAGCCACTGAGACTGCCAGACCTCAGCATCAGCTCAGGCAACTGTAGTGGTCTCCCAGTGAGTACAGGGAGAGGACATCCACTCAGTGAGTGAAGGGAACATGGACAACTCAGACAGAGGCTCAGCAGCTGAGAGCCTAAGGCCTTCAAGGGCAGCAAAAGGGCCTCCAGGCCCTGCTGCTGGCTGAGGTAGTAGAGATGCTGTGACATTTGGTGGAGTGCTATATGATGAGGATATTCAGGTCCAGGCCCCAGACAAAGGCTTTGTTAGTACTAGACAGTATGAAGCAGGCAACACACTGGGCTCCTACTTTCCGGTGTCTAGAGACATATCTTGGCCTTTGTCAAACCCAGAATGAGAAAGATCCTAGGACACATGCCTGCTTCCCCCTTCTGTCACATTGTCTCCGTGCTAACAGCGGGGCTCCCGATTATAGTTAGGCACAGGAAATCCAGAGTTGAGACATATATAGGCCCTCACATCTGGTTTGGCTACATATGTTCTGGCTGGAGTGCTATAAGCAGAAGAGTCAAGTGACTATGGGGAACTCTGCTGAAAGGGCTGGGCCTTCTCTCGCTTTTTTTGCCTGGAGGCCTGGCACTCCGGTGGCTACTGCAGGCTGCAGTGAATGAGAAGGCTCCTGTCTCAAAGGATGGTGGACAGTACCACTCAGCCTATGTATGAGTCCCCAAATGGCCACAGGAATTTTTGTACTTATATTAGGTTTTGTGCATGGGAGGACACCCAATAACATGTATATGCTTGCTGTGGTCTGAACCACTGAGCCACATCCCCCCTGACTCATATGATGTTTTCTCAGAAAAGAAAACCTTAAGGCATTTGGGGTTGTATCAGTTAGACATGTGGTCATGTTGTAACCTGAGGAAAGGTGACCATCAACTTTTTCCTGATGTCCTTAGAAGGGACACTCAACTCCATTCACAGCAGAACACTCTGATTTTTTCATGTATTATTTATGTATTTGTTGACATATGTCTGTGTTTACACACATGCACAGTTCCAGTGAGAAGTCACAGGGCAAGATTTAGGGGTTGTTTCTCTCCTCCTTCTCAGGTCCTCAGGCTTGCTGGTATACACTTGTGCCAGATGAGCCATCTCACCAAACCCATCAAGTACTTTCTAGAACAGATTCAGCTCCAAGATGACTTGATTTCTTTACCATCCAATATTGACTGAAATAGACAATTGAAACACCCTCAAAAGGCACCAGTTTAGAAAGGTACCATAGAACAATGAGAAAATGCTTTCCCCCTCATAGATCCATTTCCCATTCTGTCATCAGATACTACCATCACTCCCAGCTACTTAACCTATCCCTTGCTTGATGTTCAGATGGCTGTGGCCCATTTCAGCTCACTCTGGACTTTCTCCAGCCTAGAGGAGGAAGACAGTCTCATCCTGACTGTGCCCTGGAAGTGTAAGAGAAAACACACACTTTCTTGCACTAAAGTGCTTTTGTCCATGGTATTTGCCAGAACAATGGAACAAACTGGGATACCTTGTTGAGACACAGAAGCCCAGGCTATCATCACAGAACAAGAACTTCAAATAGGGTTACCACACCATATTGGAGTCCATGTAGGGTTACAGAAGTTTTAAGAAATTGAAAATGCTATCAAGCACAGCGCAGAAGTCATGTGCTCAGTACTGCTGAGATTATTTCAGTGCTGCAGTGACCCTGTTGAATTTACTCATGAAGCCACAGCTGAGGACCTGGTTGATGCTCCTCCAATCCCCTTTCCCATGAGGAAGAAGCAGAGGAGCAAAGGTAGTTGGTTCTCTTCCACCTTGAACACCATCCTGAGGCACTGGAGGATGTACAGGCAAAGCCTGGTACTCTTGTTTTAGTCCCTATACAGTTTGTTTCCCAGAAATAAACTTGTCTTTGGTGAAAGAATTAGGTTATTTGAGCAGCCCTTGCTTTAGGTGATAGTGCCATAGGAAGAGTTCTTGGCCAGTCTCAGCAGGAGAGTCAGTGGCTGCAATACAGAAGTTTGCAGTCTTCCCAGGGATGCAGATGTATGCCAGGAGTGTGGGGGTTCCTGGCAGCAAAATTGCCTTGGGTGCAGTCCCTGGTAGGTAGTGTGCCCAGAGGGTTGTCAGAGAAGGTACAGGTTTTTGCGATTGAAGCATGATTACATGCCCCTGGAGTCACTGGGGGAATAGAGGTAACTACTGAGGAATGTGCTACTCAGGGATATGCTACAACTGGGCATGTAACTGGGGGCTGAACACTTTTTTTTTTCTTGAAACCTCCATAAGTCAACAGTAAAAGCTATTTATCACACACACCAACCACAGTATCTGCAAACATCCCATTGCCTTAGACTCTTGTGCTCAGGTACAGGGAGCAGGAAGCTCCTATGTGTTAGACAGTTTGGGGGAATTTATTGGAAAATTTTGATTGTCATCAATTCTTGGAAAGGGGGCTGATACTGTAGAGTTCTTACATTGGAGATGCCTGAGTTTGTGGGTAGGGTATTTCTATTGTTTCCAGGGTTTGTGTTTTGGAAATCTCAGGAGACCCTAGATGATGGACAGTAGGTGAACAGATGAGGGGTGCTCTTCAAATAGCTTGGAGTCAGTTCTAACTGCCATCACCTTCTCCTTCACTGTGACAATCCAAGGGCCTTTGTGGGCAGAGGAGTGAAGTCAGGCATGGAGGCCTGGGTGGGGAAAGGCCATGGTCAGATTTGGGCATGTGACCTTGTGGTGCTTTAGAACAGCCTTCGTCTCCAGCAGGAAGGCTGCCCAGTGAGCAGAGAGGCTGTAGGTGCAGGCGTCAGTCCTGCAGGCTGAGGTGGTGGAGTCTTTGAGTCTTGGGAACTCAGCCACTGTACATAAGCAGCAAATGGAATTTAGCAGCAGGCAATCCAGCTAAAAGGCAGAGTTGGGGGGCCTTTAGGCCGACTCCTCACTGTTAATACCATGGGAGGCACAGGATGAAATCAGAAAAGGGATTCTATGTGAGGGGCAGAAAGACTGAGTTTTGATCCCTCACACCTGTTTTAGACAATTTGACTCTTTTCTCTTTGTAACTCTTCTTGCTTCCTGGAGTTCATTCTCCTAGCTGACTCAGATTACCTGGGAATTATGAACAGTGCCTCCCCCATTTTCCTTTGTGAATAATGAGGCAGAAAAGTTAGGGAAGATGCATTGCATCATGTTAAAATCCTAGTACTTTTGGGTGAGGCTCAGTTTCCTTAGCTGAGAGCTGATGTCCTCTTAAGGACAGTTGGTGACTGATTCCTGTGAGCGGTGACCTTTGGAACCCTGTGGTCTTGACTTGGAAGTGGCTGGTTTGCAAGAGTGTAAGAGAGACGTACTGCTGAGACTTTGAGACAAGTGGTAGGCTTGTCCTCTCTGGGCTGGGGAGAATGGAAGACACTTTCTTCCATAAGGAAGGAGACATAGGAAGAAGGCAGAGTATAGATGGAATGGTGTGTGTTGTCACAGCATTGCTCAATTATCCACTTTAATTGCTATTAGAGGCATGAACCGCTTATTTGGGTTACATCTTCCCATCATAATTCATTTTTTTTAGGAAGTCAGGACAGGAACTCAAGCAGAGAAGGAACCTGGAGGCAGGAGCTGATGCAGAGGCCATGGAGGCTAGTTTCTGGCTTGTGTGTCAACTTGCTTTCTTATAGAACCCAGACCACCAGACCAGGGATGGGTCCTCAAGCATCAATCACAAATGAAGCAAATGACCCACAGCTGATCTTGTGGCTGTGTTTTCTCAGGTGAGGTTCCCTCCTTTCAGATAACTCTAGCTTGTGTCACATTGATATTGAAAGACCCACGGAGGGCATGAACCCTCACACCCCCCCACTCAGGATAGGCGGCCCTCCCAAATCACTCACAAGAATTGGTCTTGATGCAAAAGCATGAGGTCTTTTATATTCCAGTGCACTGGGGTTCGCAGCCATACTCCATGTGGGGAAGAGGACTGGGAACCCTGGGTACAGGTTTCAGACAGCTTTTATAGGGTTACAACAAAGCCCACGAATCACAAACCAATAATTTCATAGCAGTGCAGACCAATCAATTTGAACTATCCAAGCCCACATTTAGCCCAGGAACTCTGCTTTCATTAGGGCTTCTGGTTACATAAGTCCCAAATACTTTTGAAAACTTTTTCTACTCTGACATGTAAAACTTTCATTAGCTGACCTGGTCTCATTTGCATTTTCACCGATACCTTTCTAGGTGGGGGCCTAACAGAACCTGTAATTTCCTGAGGCTTTTTCTCAATAGCTTTTCTCAAATCTTACATTAACCTCCATTCTTTCAATTTCTTTTTTAACGACCAAAATTTAGGAAGATTTTTGTATTCTCTACTTGCTAAACTCTTTTGAGCCATCCATACAGCTTTCTCTGGCTCTCAGGCCATTCTGGCTTTGACCATTTCCTACTGTTTCACTCTGCAAGACAGCCATGGGAGATGCAATTCTCCAACCCTGATGTCTCTCTCTCTCTCTGTTTTTTTTTTTTTATATCCCAAGCGATTCAAGTAGTACCTATTGCTGGGATTCACACATTCACATATTCACAATCACACTTCAGACACTCAAACACTCACATGTGTGCCCACACCATACATACAGTATATACATTTTTCAGCTCTCTTTTTCTTTAGACCAAGATTAGTTTGCTGAAATAGAACATCTTTAAATGAAATCTTTTGAAGTGCAATTGTTGTAACTAAAGGTTGAATTATGAACATCTAAAATCTGAACAAATCCCAATATATGTCACTTTTTTTTTCTTTTTTTTTATTTTTTAATGAGTCCTTAAAACCCTTTCTGACAGGCTGTATTAATTATTCCATACTCTTGACTGGGTGTTAGCCATGGCAGCAGCTCCTAAAGCAGCAGGCATCTAGGTCTCCTCCTGCCTTTGCTCTCTAGGCCTGGGCTGGCCAGCTGCAGCTCATCTGTGACTGCAGCTGTTTGAAAAGCAAGCAATCACCATTGCAACAACTCTGAGTTCCTGCTGACCTGGTGCATAAGCTGGGCAGCACCTTTGCTTCTCCAAGCCCCTATGCAGCTCTGAGACAGCTATGGTGGCTGCTTTCGGGAGGGAGCCACTCCTTGGGCCATGCTCCAGTGTCCTTAGGAAAGGCCCTGTCTTTCCCTGAAGATATGGTCTTTCTCTGATCTGCATGGGCACCTAGCAGCTTCTTGGATACACTCTTAAGCTCATCTTCCTCACTTTTACAAGCCCGTTGAATGGATTTTAAAAGCCTTTGAGAGTTTCTGTCTTTAATGCAGTTACCTGTTCCTCTAGAAGTTCCTTTAATTGAAATTCTAATTCAACCTTTCCGGGTGAATTCCCCATCTCTCTTTATTATTTCATTCTTTATTTGCTTATTTACCCCAATACATCCCTGCCAGCACAAGGGACGAACCCATCCACTTACCTCACTTTCAGAATCTCGGTGAGGACTTCCAATTGCAGCACTTGCTCTGCAGTAGAAGCCTGAGAAACTGGGGAAGGTTAATAACACTGGACTCTTGCTTGATATTAAGAAGGCTCTTTATTATCCCCTACTTTACTCCTGGGGCTAGAGTATTTACCCTGGCACCAGATGGAGGATGGGGAGCAAAAGGGGCAGTTAGTCATCTCAGCTTCCAAGGACTGGTTAGGGTGCTTTCAGGGCCAAGGGAGCCAACAGCATTAGCATTTTGCATTAGAAAGCATGTCTCCTGTTTTCCTGTGGTCACAGCCTCATGCCCTGAGGGCAGCAGGAGGGGGAAATGAATTGTCAGCCAAGGTCTTAATTCCCACAATGTACACATTTATGGCCAAATGATGAAGGTAAACCATTTTCCCTCTTGATTTAGGAGAAGATTGTATGAAAAAAAGGAAGGGCTACCACAATTATGTTAAGGTGGGGACAAAATGGATTTGGAAGTTGTGGGAAAGGAAGGGAATATTGACAATGGTGTGACTGTAGAGCAAGGCAATGTCTTTCCTCTTTCCTACTCTGCTGGCTCTGAACCATTCTACCACCATTGATTATTTAACTGCTTTCAATTTGGAGTACTGGAGATGTTAATAAGCCTGTCTTTATCTTTCTTTAATAGGTTGATTCAGCTGAACATTATGGAAGGAAGCATATAGGGACATCATTGAAGGGACCATCCAATTAAAATGAGATACTATGTAGGGGGTGTGTTGACAGGACAATGACCCAAGCACCAGGGAAGTAGTAACAAAAAGATCCAGAGTCTTAGAAAAGCCTGGGCTATACAAGTGGGGAAACTTACACTGTTCTCAGAAAACTTACTTATGACAGATCAGCTTGACCTGTTTGAGATGAATCCAAGTCTCTCAACTCCCTGAATCTTAAGAAATTTTTAAGTTCATAAAAGGAGATGAAAATATTATGTTATGTACATTTGTTAGCATTAGCACTGTTTGTAATCCATACTGAAATCTTCCTTGTAGAAAAACAGTAGAATTATTCCTGTGAGACATAAAAAAAAAAAAAACCGTGTGGATCTCAAAATATTATTTTGGGTTAAAACATGAACACTTTTCTGATGTATCCAGCTGGTTGAATACATAGATTGAACAGTGGTATTTTAGCACAATTGAAAATCACTTTTAAGTCTATATTTACAAAACAACCAAAGGAAGTTTCAATGTTTGAAATTGTAACAGAATAATAGTAACAGTAACAGTAACCAGCCTTGAATAATCACCTATCAGAACTGCATTGATTAATGTTAAAACTCTGAACTTTTGAAGTCTTAGTATAGCAATAGCAAAGAGAGGAAGAGAAATCTCAAGCAGTTCTCATTTTTACAAAACTTAAATCAGTTCCTTAGACCTTTACAACTGCCATTTCTTTCTTAGAGCCCTCACAAGTTACATAAACTCCAAAGCTGTTCTTTTCATCTAGTCACTTACCATGAGACACAGGTGGCTGATTACTGAGAACTGTCATTATGAAGCAAGTTCCTTTAAAGAAAGGAAATAGTAAAAAGTTACATTGAAACTTGGTTTGTGAGTTTTTCTTTCACTGTGAAGTCTGTCACCAAGGTGAATTGTACCTGCCTGCCTTTCTTAGCAGACCTAATAAATAACTCTGGAAAAGTGAGCCCTGATTTTACATTTGAAATAAACTGAGTGAGTAGCTGTGGCCTTAGGGAGTTGAATGTGACTGTTAAACTGACAAAGCTAGAGTTAACTGTCAACACCATCAGAGATCTGAGAAGGGTGAATTATTGTGGGAAGTATAATGCAAACAGTCTCTCTTTCAATGGAAATGACAGAGACCTCAGGCTACCTGGACAGTTAACCTAGGCTTCTGTGGTGAGCAGTTTCCCCTAGGATCCCATAGTCTCAATGGCATCATGTGGCAGGCTGGGGTGGAGATAGGGCAAAGGTCATATGTCTTCTGACTGTCACACCAGACAGCATTATGTTGTTGGCTGCCATACAAACCAGCACAGCATTTAGCTGCCAAAACCAGAAGGTCTCAGAGACTTTCCTGTGGAGGAGGTACTTGCTTTTTCATTAAACACTTTAAATGCCACATTCAGTAGATTTCTGAAGATTTAAGGACTGTTAGCTATTAAGCATGCCTGATTTTATTTTTTATTTTTATTTTTGGGGGCTCTGTTTCTAACTCATAAAATAATAGTAATGTTAGTACTGCCATCACAAGGTGGTTGTAAGAATTATACTTACTAATATTTACAGAACACTTAGACGCATATGAGGTAGAAATGAATTCAGCATAGGTGTTTGTTGAATGCACACAATTAAAATTCTAAAGAAATTACAAAAAAAAAAGCATGCCTGATTTTCCACAAACATTATTTGTTTTTAGTTATTTGTTTTAGAGTTAATGTTGAAAACAATATATAGGAGTCTAAGTTTGTCATTGTAAATGAATTACATTAGTACTTGCCATAACTGAGCACAGTTCTAAGCACATTAAAGATTTGTTCATTTATAAAGTGACTGAGCATTACCTTGAATGTCTTAATGATATTCAACACATTACAAGTTAGTAGCTTATATAAATGTAGTACATTACAGCTTCCTTTAGTGTGAGCCCTAAATATTATAACTGAAGATTTAATGAAGCTCCTTTATCATCATCATGAATACAGTCCACAGAGAAACTAGGAACCTCAACTTTTTGATCATTTCATAGTGCACTATTACACACTATCGGAGTTTCTTGACTCAGTTTTCCAAATGATATCACTATATGAACCAAGTTAGCAAAGACAAAGAATGTGAATATCTTTCTTTAACTCAGTTCCTGTTAACATGTGTAGACCTTAGGAAATTATAAACCTTAATTGATAAACATACTGTGCTGGCTAGGCTCATATTTATGGATGGAAAAATTTAGCCTAATTCTCCCTGGACTCTGCCCCCTAGCAGTGAGTAGGAAAAAGGTCATTCTTGACTGTTTACAAAAGGGCGGGTTTAGGGACAGCACCTGTGAGTGAATGAGAACAGGAAATGAGCCATGCCACACTACCCAGAAGCCCTCGAGAAAGCAGACTTCCTGGGCTAAGTGTGGGCTTGGATAGTTCAAATTGATTGGTCCACTCTGGATGCTATGAGATGATTGGTTTGTGATGTGCAGGCTTTGTTGTAACCCTTTAATAGCTGTCTCAATCCTGTATCCAGGGTTCCCAGACCTCTACCCCATGTGGAGTGTGGCTATGGACCCCAGTGCACTGGAATATAAAAGTTTTTGCATCAAGACTGAGTGATTTGGGGGGCCGATTTTCCTGAGTCGGAGCATGAAGGTTCACGCCCTGTGTTGGTCTTTAAATCATTGCATAATTTTCAGAAGTTATTAGGAACTATACCAATGGTTACATCCTTTTTTTTAAAAAAAAGCATCTACTGGGCAATTTGTGATTCTTCTGTTGCGAAGTATATGTTTAGATGTGACTCACTAGTTTAGTTGGATTACTTGGTATTTTAGTGTATAGTTCCTTGGGTTCCACATATTCTTTGGAGTTTAGCCCTCTGTCAGATGTGGGGTTGGTGAAGAACTGTTCCCATTATGTAGGCTGCCATTTTGTCTTATTGACATTGTCCTTTGCCATATGGAAGCTTTCTGTTTCAGGAGATCCCCTTTATTAATTGTTGCTCTCAGTGTCTCTGCTAATGGTGTACTAGTCAGGAAGTTTTCTCCTGCCAGTGTATTCAAAGCTACTTTTCACTTTCTCTTCTCTCGGATTCTGTATATCTGGATTCATGTTGAGGTTTCAGATCCACCTGGACTTGAGTTTACTGCAGGGAGCTAGATAATGGTCTCTTTGCATCCTTCTGCATGATGTTATCCAGTATTGCCAGCAACATTTGTTGAAGATGCTTTCTTTTTTCCATTGTAAAATTTGTATTTGTTTGTCAAAAAATATGGTATTCATAGGTGTGTGGATTCACATCAGGTTCTTTGTTTGGATTTCATTACCCCAACTGTCATATTTTCTGCCAACACCATGCTGCTTTTATTACTATAGCTATGAAGACTCAGCCATGCTGGCCCTGCCCCTTAGCAAGTGGCAAGTTATGCACACTGACATTCATAGAGATAATTAGACAGCTCTCATGTGTTTTTTTTTGACTACTTCACATGTTATGTGGCTGCATATGGATTCCATATGCATGTGTAGCTTTCCCTATTAAGCGAGCGCCTCCCACCTATTTGTTCCTTTCCTCTTTCATTCCCCTTCCATCTCTGTTTCCCTTCTTCCCCTTCCCATCCCATCACTGTTCCTGCTTGGCCAACATCTATACCCTACTTTGTTCCCTCTCCCAAATAATCTCCTTGTGGGTTTAATTGAGTTTTGCAAAACTATATTTGGTGTCATAAAACTCGATCTGGCTCTCCAGTGACCTGCTGACTATCAGAGACATTCTAGGACCCTGATCCTGAACCCACATCCTGCTTTCCATCTCCCAGGCTGCTGAGATCCCCACACAACACTGGCTATGATTTGGTAAGGTATCAAATGAGCATAAATATTTCCATGAACCCCTGTGTCTGATGATCGATTTCCTGGTACCCTTCTGGCATCTCTGGAAGCAGGGGGCACCAATAGAATTCAAGGACACAGCTGATCTCCCTCACTGACTATCACCTCCAATAGACTTCCCATGGGCATGGCCAAGCTCAACCTTTTTACTGGGCAGTGCATTTGATTTTCAGCTCGATTCCTTCAGCAGTTCCAAATTATTGCCTTCTCTCAGACTACAGAATCCTAGTGGTCTTAGACCTTCTCCCTAGTTCTTGGATTGACAAGCTACAAGATTGACCTGTGCTTCTCTCTGCCTTGCCCATGGGAATTAAATTGAACAAAAATATATGCTCATCGATTCCAATGGGATGCCTGTTAGGAAATCAAAAAATCCTTCACTTAACACCACTTGTGAAGGCTCCCAGACTCATTCACCTGTGTGCTAATGTGTGGCCCAAATACCCCCTAGACAATAAGTCAAATTGCCTGCTTGATGGCCCTTTAAATCCAGATACTTTATGGGACCTTTCCAACTTAGGACAACTCTATTGTAAACTCCATTATGCCCTCACCCTAGGACTAGATATGTGGGTCATTTTGTTCTCAATTTTCCTTTTCTTAGAGCATACTTGTTATTCACTGTTTTGTATATAGTTTTGTATTAAGCCTAAATCTTTTCTTTAGACTAAAAGGAAAATTGTAGTGAGATAGTCCGTCTGTGGCACTGACCACGCCTATTGGGGGTGGAGGCGATGGGCAGAGTGACCTGTGGAAGGAGGTCTGAGGAGAGCCAGGAAAGGCTCTCTCTTTCTGGCGTGACTCCGACAGGAGAGGATCGGGTTGAATTTCCTGGTGTTCATCTGTCTAGGTTGTAAGTTATTTCTCCCTGAATAAACATCTATTTGGCCTATTTGTTTATCTTGATCCTTATTTAACCGCGATACATACTGACTGGTGTAAATTGCTTCTCAGACCCATGAGGGTTCTCTCTGGTTTTGTACCCTAGCACTCTCCATCCTGACAGGTACATTTGTTTCTCAAACATTTGCTGGTCTTTTGGATGTTTTGAACCCTGGTATCTGGTGTCAGTGGGTTTCGTATATCTTTCTGCATCAATCCTGTGTGGTGGTGGTGAGCATCAAAACCTGTTAATGGCAGTCACCATCTTCACTGATAGTGACCATATGGCCTATCCATGTCTTCCCACTCCATGGGTTACTCTCTTGCCTCAGCCTAGGCAGAGGGATACTCTACACAGTTCTTGCTGTGACAAACACTTCAGCAAGATATAGTTCACTCAATTGTTTTTGTTTTTGCCTCTAAGTTCTTATTTGACTGGCTCTGTTGTGCATGGCTGCTTAGTGTAATGACATGCCTTTCCAGGACCTGGTAGGGCACATATCTCATGAAAATGTCCTGCTCTCCACTGCCCAAAAGCACATACTAGAAGCAAAAAAGAAAGAAAGAATATTCCTCAAGCTGATTCACAGCTGCAGTCTTCTTTCAACTTACCCATAGAACTAACAAATCTGTGTATTGAGAAACTTGGAGAAAATGACTATGCATGATGCCACTCTACCCAGTCTGCTGGAGTCTCTGGCTACTCGAAAAAGTGATATTGCATCCTGTCTGAACCTTGACTTTGTGAAACAGCTACTTTTGCATGTTAGTTCTAGCACTACGCTTCCAAGCAAAAAGCAAAAGCTAGGAATGGTCACTTATATAAGAGCACATGCATTAAAGAACAACGTAGTTTATGGAATATTAATAATTTTACCCACTCCCGACTGGATCATACAATCCCTCCTGCTCCTGTTCAACAAGACATCTGGCACACTTCCCACTGCTTGCCTGTGCATCTCTTCATCTGCTTCAATAAGATACTGATTGAAGGGTCTCTGAGGACAATGAGGGTAGTCACTCATCTGATTACCACAGATGGTCAGTACAGAGACAAACTGCACCTTGGTTAGGTGGCTTCACTACCCTCTTGCTGGGTTTCTTGGGAGCTTCCTTCCCCTCAGGCTTCCCCCCTAACCCGTATGGTCCCCATCAAGACATCTCTTTCATTACTCTCCCTCCCCCTTATTCTGGAGCCCAATCAGGACACGTTAGATAATTTGGTTCTTTTCATCTGAAATTATTCTTCCCTGCTCTCTATGCTCAGAATTCACTACATACATGCATGATGCCTCTCTCTACCCAGTCTGCTGGAGTCTCTGGCTACTCCAAAAAATGACATTGCACTCTGTCTGAAACTTGACTTTGGCAATCGGCTCCTTATGCATGTTCATTCTAGCACACCACATACAATCAAAAACTGGGAATGGTCACGAATATACCCGCAAATGCATTAAAGGACAATGGAGTTTATGGAATATTAATAATTTTACTAAAATGCCATACATTCTACAAGATACAAGGAGAAGAAGCCATGATTACCTATATGGAATATTTTTCAAGACACAGAAGAGCTATTGGAGAGGAGCAAAATGGAAGGGGGGCATGGCTAGACCCAGGCTTGTACAGCAAATGGAAAGGTGGTCAAGGGATCCCATGTCACATGGTTGTAATTAGTTGTGCAGAATGACAAAGCCTCGTTTAGATTCCAGTGTGGCTGCAGGTATGGCCCACTTTTCAGAAAGAGATGGTGGCCAGTGTCACAGTTATTGAAATATGTACACTCATGCCCAGAGAGTAGAGATTTCCAAAGCTACTGTTTCATGGAACCAAACTGGAACATACTGGAATATTTCCCTCACACATTAACTCTCAGTCTCAACTATCACCCTCAGAAGTCACATCTATTCCAGGGGTACTTCCCAAGAATTAAGCCCTCCTCTAGAAGGAATCCTTCCTCAATACCTTCTGAGAGTTGTTACATTAAAAGGTAGAGTATCATCAACCATCCCAATCATTCTAAGTTTTGCACTGACATGCTCACTCCGCAAAAGAAGGTAGCACTACACTTACGTCCTAAGGACACCGAATAGCTAGTGCATCAACAGGCAACATTTGCAAAACTACATCCACAGGAATATCTCCTTAATTCTGCATTTTTCTGCTGGGCCCAACCTGCACTGCCATCTAGGTGAGAGGTGACATAACTGATTTAACCTGATCCTAAGGGATTTTGAGGAATGACCCTGAACCCAGAGGCACTCTGCTTGAATGTGTGCCATCCCAAGATAAACACTCTTGCCTTTGTCATGGGCTTTACGTTAACTTTTATCCATTGCCCTGCTGTACTGCCTTGGGAACTGTACACTTTGCTACACAGAGAGCAGGCAAACTACCAGTACACATAAATATAAGTGAACGAATCTGAAAAAAGATTTGTGTGAAATAAGTAGTCCAGTCAACTGTACCTGAAAATAATGTGTGTCCCAATATGCTTTACTGGGTTTCGTTCTCTACCTTGCAATTATCACTGATGCTATCTCTGAAGGAAATCAGAAGCAGATATATGTAGGTTTCATTATTTTTTTTCTACATTCCCATAATGGAGGTGCATAGTTCCCGAGATGAATTAGAAGACACAGGTGAATTTCTCAAGAATACATTTCACATGATCATGTCATGAATATATGTGTATGGAGACTCCATTTCTTGGAAGAGTAAATATGTGATGTCACATGTGAAGCATGGATCTTTTTCATCAAGTAGTGTCTGACTAGGGAGTAGACCGTGCTGTGCCCACCGAAGACACCAACCGGGTTTGTTGCTCTGTCCGTCTGGGAAATAATAACCTGTCTAAAGTCACCAGTAAGATGCAGAGATTCATTTCCATCTGTGGAGTTGTGCAGTTACAGGAGCGTGACACCACACTTGAATCAATGTGTAGTTTAAAGAGGAAGAGTCTGAGTTATCTTTTATTTACAAAACCAAATTCATTTGACTCAACAGGGTCTTCAACACGGGATTTGATATATAAAACATTTAGCCTTAGGAAAATATCAAGTATAAACCAAGAACAACAACAAAACTAATGACAACTTTTCTAAGCAAAACAGAGAACATCAAAATGTCAAAGCAAGCAAACTTGTAATCAATGAACTAAAACAACAAGTTTAGCCAAGCGCTATTTTTTACAGTCTGATTTAGTTGAAGGGACTCCACACCATGGCCAGCTATGGACACATGATTGGAAGGCAGCACAGACTGTTAAAAGCGACTCATGACAAGGATAGCCAGGCGTTTTAGGGCTTCGAAGTTCAAGCAATCATTAAGTATAGTGAGCCCTTTCACCCTCCTCCTGCCTCCCTTGCTTCCATAACCATCTGTCCCACTCTTCCTCAGGTGCTCAAAGGAGACGGGGACAAGAGGCAAATGCAGCTGTGTCAGCTGCAATCCGGATGCCAAGTGCAGAGAACAGAGAGTTCCAAAAGGAATCAAACACTTTCTTAATATGCCAACAAGAAAAGAACTCCAAGGATCTCTACCAATGACAGTGTGTCCTCCATTGCAGTTCACTGATCATGGTAATGGGACAGCATCAGGAGGTAAGGGACAAATCAGCTCGCAGGGAGGATGGGAGACCCAAGGGGTGTAGAGGACCCGTGGGGGCAATTTGCCACTTCCTGAGACCGTGCACGATACCACTGTCATGTTGCAAATTTGTCCTCTACCTAGAGAAGTGATCCTCAAACTATGGGTCATGACTCCTTTGGTGATGCCATGACAATTTCAAAGGGTGACATCTCACATATCCTGCACAGCAAATACTTATATCATAATTCATAACTTAACAAAATTACAATTAAAAAGTTGCAAGAAAATTGAGTTTGTGGTTGGAGCTCTCCTAAACATGAGAAATTGTCTTGGAATGGTCACAGCATTGGAAAGGTTAATAACCATGGAGTTCTATGCTATTAAGGGTCAGAGTCTGTTCCTGGGTGGAGTCTCTGTCACAATTTGCAAAACTGAGTGTCAGCGGCACAGTATCAAAAGATGCTAGCTAAGGATGCTTGCTAAGAGTCCTAAGGCTAGACCCAGAAGCGTGGACATTGCAGTGCAGAGAAAACATTGGGTAGAGTCGGTCATTTCACAATGCTGTGTTCCCCTGGAAGATAGGCACTTAGCAATAGAAGAGTGACCCCTCATCCAGCTCTTGGAATTTTCTGAAAGCTTCCGAATTCTCCTTCTCCAACCTCTGTAGGTCTGCTATGGCCTGTTTTTGTTCCATCTTGATCTTTTCTAATAAAGGAGTAGGCCGTTGGTAGGGCATGGAGCTAGAAGCAAAAAACCACCCTGAACAAAGTTTTCATAAATCACACAAATTCAGGCTGTGTCAAGACTACTGGAGCCCATGGATGGCCGCACCCTGCCCACTATGGACTTGACATCTTTCACTCATTACAACCACTGCCTTGAACCCCTATGCCAGCAGAGCCAGTGTGTTCCAGTGAAGAGAGGTGAGGGTACATGAGCTTTTTCAGTAGGGTTGATAAAATAGCTCACTAAGATATTTCCTGTCGTCTACTTCACATGGGGTGTGCCCTCCAAAAACTGGGATGATGTGTTTCCTCTCTGCAGATCAGAAAACCTCAGTCCCACTGCCCGTCTTTCTGAATGGAGGCCAAAATGACACCATGAGCACTTTTGTGCATGGGACTCAACATTTTGGAGAATGGAACTCATGGAAGATATGTCAACCCCCTGAAGGGGATTTCTCTATGGAACTAAGGTGAGCCCATTAAAGAATGGGGGGATCCATTGGGGACCCCAATGCAATCACCAGTAGGTATCACTTGGGGACTGTGAAATGGAAACTTCCTCATGCCGAACTACAGAAAGCCTGCTTGCAGGGTCTAGAGGGAAACTCAAGCACAAATGCACAGACACATAGATATAGACACAACACACCTGTGTGTCTCTGCATATGTGTGTGAGACAGAGAGACTGAGATATGCAGAGAGAGGAGCAAAATGTGAAGTTTTTGATCAGTTGCTGGCCTCTTATCTGTACAGTGAAATGTGTGACCAGGCATCACTGCTTGCCTCATGAAGAAGCAAGCACACAATGCCTTGCCAGACAAATAGAGAACCACCACAAACTCACAGCAGCTCATACCTCACACAAGCTCCACTTGGCAGCAACGCTCCAAATGCAGCCTGGGAATTCACAGCCCTGTCCCAAAATCACTGAGTTATTTGACTCGTGCTAAAGTCGCTGGTTTTCCTTCAGAGGAAACAGAAAAATAGTGCAACCCCATCCCACTCTTGCCAGGATTCAGGTTCTCCTTTTTGGAAGCTTTTGTATCGATGGTGTTTATCAAATGTACACCCTGCAAGTGGAGACTGTCAGAAGCTCTGATCCTAGATGAAATAAAGTAGGGGTGAATTTGTGGAACCAAGTTGGTCACCATGGCATTGGAATCAATGAATACTTAGTGTCAGGAGATCCTTCCGTGATGGAGGTGAGGCGCTCTCGCAGCTCCTTTGTTTCCATGGATACTTGATCCAGCTGGGCAATCAGACTGTCCACCTGCTCTTTCAACTCCTTTTTGGTGAGGAGGGCTGTGGGTGGTGAAGGCTCCTCAACAAACCCTGTGGTTAGAAGAATATGAGTAAACTTGCATTATGACAAGCCATAGAGGATCTATGGATCACTCTGAGCCCTAAAATACGTTTGTCAAAGATCGTGTGCTGGTCACTCAATGACTCACCAATGTTGCTGACCACAGGCATTTGATGCCCTGCAGGGAATCTTAGATCTCCCATCTGTGAATGTGCTTGCATGCCTGTGCCAGCTGCTCTCCTCTGTCCCCTCAGCACATGCTTCAAGACAAGAAAGAAAGAACTTCCTCAAGCGTATTCCTCAGACCGTAGAGCATATACAGATCCCTGTGAGCCCTCAAAATGATTCAGAAAGCTCCTGTGCCTGTGACTCAGTGACACACCAATGCATTTTGACCCAGGCTTGAGCTTACCTCTGATCTCGGAAGGTACTTGTATGACTCATCCAGCTGCTCTCCACTGCCCCAAAGCACATACTAGAAGCCTAGAGAGAAAGAAAGAATATTCCTCAAGCTGATTCACAGCTGAGCTGCAGACTCCCCTTTCAATTTACCTGTAGAATTCATAGGTCTGTGGGTTGAAAAGCATGGCAGAAATGAACTTAGTCTGCAGGCACTCAAGTCTCTTTAGAGAACCCCAAACATCTAGGCCTGTCTCTCAAAGCACATGTCTATAGGTGGAGCAGCCATACGGGTGCAGAACATGAGTACCAGACTCCCAATGGGACATCACTGACAACTCAGGGCACACAGAGAAGTTTCACAGTACTTCAAGTTATACACTCCCGATCAAGTAGAGTGATGACCTGCCTTATGCTGAGCACACTCCACTAGTCCCTCCCTCATTCTGGTCTCATTTGGATGCCTGTTCTCCATCAAGCTCACTGACCTGTAAGACTACAAACCACGGGCTCCCAGCAGAACTTGAAGCCTTTCCCTCGCCAGTTCCTGACATTTTTCAGAGATAGATTACTAGCCTGGAATGGTCAACTTCCCAGACACATGTCAGGAAGTGAAGTTCAGTTTCTTCCCAGAGAACCCGATTCCTGTGCCACCATTACCCAAGTCCCAGCTAACGGCAACCTTCTCCACGGAGCTCTTCATCTCCTGCCCACAACTTACAATTTTTTTCTTCAAAGCATTTATTTGTTGAGCCTTGAAAGTGAGGTTGAATGTCAGCTTTCTTCACTCTCTCTCTGGTCTGTCTCCCCTGTCCATTTTCTCTCCTCAGGAGATTCCGCAGTCTTGCCAACTTGTTCATCTTTGAACCTTAGTGGCACTGAAGTACTTGCCAAAGGCAGATGGTGTTGCCACAACACAGAGGACATCACTGCATTCTATTGTGTCCAGGATACAATGGAATGTTGAGGAGAGGGGCTGCTGATGTCAAGTGGGATGAAAATGGACTCCCTGCTAACCAGCTTTCCTCATGACTCAGCAGAAGTAAGTAATTCCTATGCATGATTCTTTCCTGGGACACAAAGCACGCCTTGTGGCACCCCTTCTTCCAGGAAAACCAGATTTTCCTGATTTATTGGAAGTCAGTGAGTATATTCCACATGGGGATTGGACTGTTTTGTTCTATGGAGTAGGTGCACACAGCCAACTGAATTGCCAGGGAGAGGGCCAGTCCTCTATGTTGTTCCTGGTCTATCCCACTACAAGGACGTAGCCCCACAAACTGAATAAGCTACAAGACAGGGGGCCTAGGCTGGTCCTATGCAAGCTCACTCACTAGATGTCGGTCCAAAGTCGTCGGTAGGTCTCCGGAGTTTAGTTCAGCTGTCTTTGTGGATTCATCCTTTCAAGAGCATGACCACCCACTCCAACTGGATCATACAATAAATCCCTCCTGCTCCTGTTCAAGAAGACATCTGGCACACTTCCCACTGCTTGCCTGTGCATCTCTTCATCTGTTTCAATAAGCTACTGGTTGAAGGGTCTCTGATGACATGGAGTTTAGTCCCTCATCTGATTATCACAGATGGTCAATAGAGAGACACACTGCACCTTTGGTAGGAGGCTTAACTATGTTCTTCCTGTGCTTTCTTGGGAACTTGCTTCCCCTTAACGCTTCTCCCTAACTCTTACGGCCCCTATCAAGACTACTCTTTCTTTACTCTACCTCCCCCTCATTCCGGAGCACAATCAGTACACCTTGGATACTTTGGTTCTTTTCATATGAAAGTATTCTTCTCTAAGCTCAGAACTCACTACATCTGTGCACGATGCCTCTCTCTATCCAGTCTGCTGGAGTCTCTGGCTACTCCAAATAATGCCATTGCATCCTGTCTGAAACTTGGCTTTGTGAAACAGCTTCTTATGCATGTTCCTTGTAGCACTCCATTTACAAACAGAAACTGTGAATGTTCACGAATGTACCAGCAAAGGCATTAAAGAACAATGCAGTATATGGAATATTGATATTTTTACTAAAAGGCCATACATTCTACAAGATGGTAGGAGAAGAAGGCATGATTCTCTATTTGGAACATATTGTAAGACATAGAGGAGCTATGGTGTGGACCCAAATGGAAGTGAGGCATGGCTAAACCCAGGCTCGTACAGCAAATGGAAAGGTGGTCAAGGAATCCCATGTCACACGGTTGTAATGAGAAGTGCAGAATGATGAAGTCTCAGTTAGATTCCAGTGTGGCTACGGGTATGGCTTACTTTTCAGAAAGAGAAGGTGACCGGTGGCACAGACAGCTATTGAAATGTGCACCCTGCACCCCAGATAGTAGAGCTTTCCACAGCTATTGTTTGATGGAACCAAAGTGGAAGCCACTGGAATACTTCCCTCACACATTAACTCTCAGACTCAACACATACCCTCAGAAGTCACATGGATTCCAGGGGTTCTTCCCAAGAAGAAAGCACTCCTCTGGAGTGAACCGTTCCTCAATACCTTCTGAGAGTTGTTACAGTAAAAGGGTAGAGTATCATCAACCATCCCACTCACTACCTAGTTTTGCACTGACATGCTCACTCATCAGAAGGTAGCTTTACATTTACGTCCTATGAACACTGAGTAGCTAGTGCATCAACAGCCATCCTTTGCAAACCTACATCCACAGGAGATTCTTCTTAATTCTCCATTTCTGTGCTGGGCCCAACCTGCACTGTCACCTAGGTGAGAGGTGACATAACTGCTTTAACCTGATCCTAAGGGATTTTGAGGAATGACCCTGGACCCAGAGGCACTGTGCTTGAATGTGTGCCATCCAAAGACAAACTCACTTACTTGCCTTTGTCATGGGCTTTACTTTACTTTTATCCATTGCCGTGCTCTATTGTTTTGGAAACTGTACACTTTGGTACACAGAGAGCAGGAAAAGTGCCAGTGCACATAGATATAAGTAAAGGGATCTGAAAAAAAGTTCTGTGTGAAATAAGTAGTCCAGTCAACTGCACTTTATAATAATGTGTGTCCCCATATGCGTTAGCGGGTTTCATTCTCTACCTGGCAACTATCACTGTTGCTATCTTAGAAGGAAATCAGAAGCAGATCTATGTGGGTTTTTTTTTTTAAATATTCCCATAATGGAGGTTCATATTTCCTGAGATGAATTAGAAGACACAGGTATATTTCTCTAGAATACATTGCACACAATTATGTCATGAATACATGTGTATGGAGACTCCATTTCTTGGAATAGTAAATATGTGAAGTCACGTGTGAAATATGGATTTTTTTGCACCAAGTATTGTTTGAATAAGGAGTAGACCTTGCTGTGCCCACCGCAGACACCAACCGGGTGTCTAGCTGGGAAATAATAATCTGTCTAAAGTCACCAGGAAGATGCAGAGATTCATTTCTATATGTGGAGTTTTGCAGTTAAAGGAGTGTGACATCACACTTGAATAAAAGTCTAGTTTAAAGAGTAAGAGTTTGAATTATTTTTTATTTACACAAACAAAATCATTCGACTCAACAGGTGCGTAAACAGGTTGTTTGATATAGACAACATTTAACCTTAGCAAAATATCAAGTACAAACCAAGAACAAAAAATGGCAAAACTTCTAAGCAAAACAGAGAACGCCAACATGTCAACGTAAGCAAACTTGAAATCGATGAACTAAACAAGCAAGTTCAGCTAAGCGCTTTGTTTTCCAGTCTGATTTGGTAACACAGACTCCACACCATGGCCAGCTATGGAGACATGACTGGAAGGCAGCCAGATTGTTCAAAGCGATTCATGACAAGGATAACCAGGCGACTTAGGGCTTCGAAGTTGAAGTAATCATTAAGGATTAATGTTTTGGTACTTGAGTGGAGAATGCTATGGCTTGTGGTTTTCTGTGTCTTCCTTCAGCCTTCTGAATTCACTGAAAGGGTGCTGTGAGAGAAAGAAAGACAATGAGATCCCAAAGTAGCCTTTTTTGTTCAATGTCGAGATAGAATCAGGGCCCATCGACACCCAGGAGACCAGAGTCAAGAAAGAAACTCCACCCGAAGAATGCCATGGTTTCTGGAAATGTCACACGATGGTAGGTCACCTGCCTGTCACAGAAGTTTAGTGGCCCTGCTGCAGCATGTCTATCTGCCCGAGGCTCTCATCATGCCCTGAAGCTTGCTCCAGTTCGTGCTGTAATTTTTCTGATCTGGAGGAGGAAGGAAGGCATTTAGAGCACATTCCAAGTGGGGTCCTTCTGTGTTGGCTCTTAAACTCTGACCTCACCAAAAGACACATCGTGCCTGATGCTCAACGTTGATCTTTCCATTGGAAGCCATTGTTTGTATCCCTAAGGAACAGTGGTCACTGATCCCTTGAGTTTGAATGTTTTCAAGCCCTAAGAAATGTTAGATGTTTGATCAGAGCAATGTACGTGTATATGCTTTATGAGAAAAAATGAAGCATTCTTCATCAGTTCAGAGACAGTATTGTAACAAAAGGAATAGCAAATTAAATCCCCATATAACAATGCAGGAGAGAAAACAGAGCATTCGTGGTGAATTAGATATGGGACACCCCAATTTATACGTAGACATAATATAACATTCCTGCTTAGACAACAGCACAAATCCACGGGACATCTTCATGCCTCCTGCTGAGAAGGAGCCTTCCATCCAGGCAATGTGAAAGATGGCACCTACCATGGTGGAGCAGTATTGCTTCAGATGTGTGCCTGGGAACACAGGCACATGGAGTCTTCTGGGGGCTTTTCATTTAGTAAAGAAAATCAGCCTTGTTTTCCTAAGGATGAAAGGTGGGAATCGCCATCCTTTTTCTCTGAGTGTCTGCCACACCAAACCTTGTGAGAGTTACAAAACTACCTCAGCCGACACATCTGTCTGAACGTGGGAAATGGCCAAACAGAAAGAACAGCCAAGAGAATAGCAAAGAGAAGCCAAGGATGGGAGTCTCATCCATACAGCTTATGATTCTCAGTGAAAACATATTTGCTTCTGGCATTTTAAGACACAGCTTTATGAAGCCCAGGCTTAGGAGGCAAAAGCAGGCAGAGCTGTGTGAGTTCAAGGAAAAGCCCTGTGAGAAGATACCTGAAAACTCAGAAGGGAGCAAGGTGGGCATCATTCTACAACTCCCTGAATGTCGAGCATGTTATTACCTGTAGGGAACTTCTTATCTGCATCAGCACGACTCTGACTTGTTCTTCTTCTGATATTGTGGGGGAGAGGTGTGAATATGCAGATACCACAAAAGGCAGCGACCCGAGGTAGAAGAAGGAGATCCACCTGGATCCAAATCCCAACTCCCACTCTGGTACATACCTCATCAGGGAGACTGTCAAGTAATGCTGCAGCTTTTCTGCAAACTTCTTTTCTGGTTGACCAGCTCCCTCTCCTTCTGCTGGGACTGCAGGTTTCCCTCCAGTCTCTGCTGCTCCTATTCATTAGAAGAATGAGTTCTTAGGAGCGTTTTGAGCACAGGCATGAGTACATTCGCTCACTGTACAAGCACGCAAGGAGGATGCCAGGAGCTTGGTGGTCTTTCAGTTTTACCAAAATCAAAGCTTCTTGGTAGGAAGGATGCCCATTTCACAGCAGAGACTGACAAACCTGAAATCTCTTCAAGCGATTATGCACATGCTTGGTGTACTATATACAATGCCCACAGCTCCAAACACACCACCACGCACACTACCGACAAAAACAAAACAAAACAAAACAAAGCACCAAAGAACAGAGACCGGGAGAGATCCAGAGATAGAAACGCACAGATGGAATCTGAGCACAAAAGAAGATGAGGAGGTAACATGCTAGATGATCACTTCAGTTTGGATTAAGCACAGCAGATATTTCAGAAGAATCCAATGCCTCTGCACTCCATATCCCAGGACTAAAATTGCATAGGAGAATATGTTCTGATTGTCCAGACTATGCTGCACTGTGTGGATTTTATTTTCTGAAAGCCTGAGAGCTCCCAATAAAACCAAGCAGCCTGACACAAGCCCCTTCCCCATGCCTGGACAACCCATCGGCACCATACTGTAAGCTGCATGTAGGGAGACCTTGCCAAGGAAACACATAGGAAACGCTGGTGGCCACCTCGCACTGAGGTTCCTGACAGTGTGAAGCAAGAGTTGAGCGGAGTGAATTGACAACATTGGGATGCAGAGAATTTTAAGAAGAGAGGCCACATGGAATCCAACGCAGGGCCAATGAGAATGACTCTTTGACATTTGTAGTAGGATCTCCTAATTCCCAGCTGATTTCCCTGCTCGCAAGTGACGTCACATGGACTCTGCAAAGGCAATGAGCCACGGGATAGGGAAGTGTCTCCCTCAAGTCAGTACACAGCATCCCGGCCATCTCAATGACTTGGAAGTGTATTTTGCGTTGTTGAGCCCTCTCCCTGCTTGACCTGAAGCTTCAAGAAAAGCAGCAGGGTTTGTTTGCCAGTTCATTCTTACAAGAGACTCTCCTCCAGAAACACTGATGAACAGTTGGATGTCGTCATGAGAATGAGTTGGATGAATGTGTGTGCGAGGGCCAGGAAAGGGATAAGGGAAAGCACATTAGGTCGGATGGGTAGACGGGCTAAGGTAACAGGAGGAAATGGTGCAGGGCCTAATCCGCAGACATCTGCTCGTCCCTACCTGCTGCACCTGGGTCCAGAAGTCTCTGATGCCTTCTTCTTCCTCCTCAAAGATGACTTTCAGTTCCCCCAGATAGTGCTGCAGCAGGATCCATTCCCCTAGCACCTTCTTAGTCTCTTGCCTCAGCTTGTCCACCACTTTGTGCAGCTGTGTCTTCTCCTTGTGCAGTTGTTGCTGCAGATCGCTGTGAACAGTCTCAGTATAGTGAGCCCTTCCAGCCTCCTCCTGCCACCCCTGCCTCCATAACCCATCTGTCCCACTGGTCGTAAAGAAGACAGAGACAAGAGGCCAATGCAGCCACGACAGCTGCAATCCGGATGCCAAGAGTAGAGAACGGACAGTCCCAAAGGGAATCACACCCTTTCTGAATATACCCACAAGACAAGACATCCAAGGATGTCTACCAACCACATTGTGTCCTTCAGTGCCGTTCACTGACCATGGTAATGGGACAGCATCAGGAGGTAAGGGACAGATCCGCTCGCAGGGAGGATAGGAGACCCAAGGGTTGTAGAGGACCCACGGGGGCAACTTGCCACTTCCTGAGACCCTGCCCGACACCACTGTCATGTTGCATATTGGTCCTCTACCCAGAGAAGTGATCCTCAAACTATGGGTCATGACTCCTTTGGTGATGGCATGACACTTCGAAAGGGTGACAACTCACATATGCTGCACACCAAATACTTACCTCATGATTCGTAACAGTAACAAAATTACAATTAAGAAGTTGCAAGAAAATTGAGTTTGTGGTTGGAGCTCACCTAAACACGACAAATTGTCTTGGAATGGTCAGAGCATTGGGAAGGTTAATAACCATTGAGCTCCATCCTATTAAGGGTCTGAGTCTGTTCCTGGGAGGAGCTAAGAGTCTCTCTCACAATTAGCAAAACTGAGTGTCAGCGGCACAAGATCAAAAGATGCTTGCAAAGGATGCTTGCTAAGAGTCCTAAGGCTAGAGACCCAGAAGCGTGGACATTGCAGTGCAGAGAAAACATTGGGTAGAGTCGGTCATTTCACAATGCTGTGTTCCCCTGGAAGATAGGCACTTACCAATAGAAGAGTGACCCCTCATCCAGCTCTTGGAATTTTCTGAAAGCTTCCGAATTCTCCTTCTCCAACCTCTGTAGGTCTGCCATGGCCTGTTTATGTTCCATCTTGATCTTTTCTAATAAAGGAGTAGGCCGTTGGTAGGGCATGGAGCTAGAAGCAAAAAACCACCATGAACAAAGTTTTCACGAATCACACAAATTCACGTGGTTTGCCACACCCTGCCCACTATGGACTTGGGACATCTTTCGCTCATTGCAACTGCTGCCCTGACCCTATGCCAGCAGAGGCAGGATGTTCCCGTGAAGAGGGGGTGAGGGGGGCATGAGCTTTCGCCTTAGGATTGATGAAAGAGCTCGCTGAGAAATTTCCTGTCGTCTGCTTTATGTGGGTTGTGCCCACCAAAAACTGGGATGATGTGTCCCCTGTCTTCGAATCAGAAATTCTCAGTCCCACTGCCCGTCTTTCTGAATGGAGGCCAAAATGACACCATGAGCACTTTTGTGCACGGAACTCAACATTTTGGAGAATGGAACTCACGGAAGATATATAAACTCCTCAAGGGGATATCTTCATGGAACTAAGGTGAGCACATCGGAAGAATGGGGGATCCACTGGCGATCCCAACGCTCATCACAGGTATCACTTGGGAACGGTGAGACAGAAACTTCCTCATGCCCAACCACAGAAACCCTGCTTGCAGGGTCTAGAGGGGAACTCAAGCACAAATGCACAAACACATAGATATATACACACAACATGTCTGTGTGTTTCTGCATGTGTGTGTGAGACGGAGAGACAGAGAGACCAAGACACGCAGAGAGATAGATAGATAGATAGAGAGAGAGAGATAGAGAGAGCGAGAGAGAGAGGCGCAAAATGTGCAGTGGTTGATCAGTTCCCTTTTATCTGTACATTGAAGTGTGTCAGCAGGCATCTTGCTTGCCTCTTGAAGAAGCCAGCACGCAATGTCTTGCCAGACAAATAGAGAACCACCACAGACTCACAGCAGCTGATATCTCACAGAAGCTGCCACTTTGGCATCATCTCTCCATATGCAGCCTGGGAACTCACAGCTCTGTCCCAATCTCTGAGTTATTTGACTGGGGCCAGAGTCGCTGGTTTTCTTCCTTCGGAGGAAACAGAAAAATAGTGCCTCCCAATCCCACTCCTGCCGGGTTTCAGGTTCTCCTTCTTGGAAGCATGTGGATCGATGGTGTCTAGCAAAGGTACTCTGTGCAAGTGTAGATTGTCAGAAACTCGGGTCCTAGGTGAAATAAACTAAGGGTGAAATTGTGGAACCGAGATGGTCACCAAGGCATTGGAAACAATGAATACTTAGTGTCAGGAGATCCTTCCGTGATGGAGGTGAGGCACTCTCGCAGCTCCTTTGTTTCCATGGACACTTGATCTAGCTGGCTGCTCAGACTGTCCACCTGCCGTTTCAGCTCCTTTTTGGTGAGGAGGGCTGTGGGTGGTGAAGGCTCTCCAGCAACCCCTGTGGTTAGAAGAACGCAAATCAACTTGCATTATGACAAGCCATAGAGGATACATCGATCACCCTGAGCCCTAAAATATGTTTGTGAAAGGTCGTGTGCCTGTCACTCGATGACACACCAATGTTGCTGACCCCAGGCATCTGCTGCCCTGCAGGGAATCTTAGATCTCCCATCTGTGAATGTAGTTGCATGTCTCAGCCAGCTGCTCTCTCCTCTGTCCCCTCAGCGCATGCTTCAAGGCAAGAAAGAAAGAACGTCCTCAAGCGTATTCCTCAAACCATGGAGGATTTGCAGATCCCTCTGAGCCCTCAAAGTGTTGAAGAAAGCTCCCGTGCCTGTGACTCAGTGACAAACCAATGGAATTTGACCCAGACCTGAGTGGCCTCTGCAGGGGATGTCAGTTCTCTGATCTCTGAAGGTAGTTGCATGACTCAGCCAGCTGCTCTCCCCTGCCCCAAAGCACATACTAGAAGCCAAGAAAGAAAGAAAGAAAGACTATTCCTCGAGCTTATTCACAGCTGCATAGTCTCCTTTCAGATGACCCGTAGCATTCACAAGTCTCTGGGTTGAGAAGCTTGGAGGAAATGACCGTAGTCCACAGGCACTCAGGTGTTTGTTAGAGAAGCCAAAACATCTTGACCTGTTACTCAAAGCACACGTCTACAGGTGGGGCAGCCATACGGGTGCAGACCATGGGCACCAGACTCCCAATGGGACATCACTGGCAACTCAGGGCACACAGAGAAGGTTCACAGTACTTCAAGTTATCCACTGCCGTTCAAGTACAGGGATGCCCTGCCTTATGCTGAGCACACGCCACTAGTCCCTCCCTCATTCTGGTCTCATTTGGATGCTACGCCTCCCTCAAGCCACACTGTCCTGTAAGACTGAAAACCAAGCGCTCCCAGCCGGACTTGGAGCTTTTGCCCTGCCAGTTCCTGACATTTGGGAGAGACAGATTACTAGCCTGGAATCCTCGACTTCCCAGAGACGTGTCAGGAGGTGGAGTCCAATTTGTTCCCAGAGACCCCAATTCCTGTGCCCCCATTACCCCAATCCCAGCTAAAGGCAACCTTCTCCACAGAGCTCCTCATCTCCTGCCCAGAACTTACTGTTTTTTCTTCTGAAGCATTTATTTTTTGAGCCTTGAAAGTGAGGCTGAATGTCAGCTTTCTTCACTCTCTCTCTGGTCTCTCTCCCCTGTCCGTTTTCTCTCCTAAGGAGATTCCGCAGTCTTGCCAACATGTTCATCTCTGAACCTTAAAGGCACTGAAGTACTCGCCAAGCCAAAGGCAGTTGGAGTTGCCACAACACAGGTGACATCACTGCATTCTATTGTGTCCAGGATACGATGGAATGTTGAGGAGAGGGGCTGCTGATGTCAAGTGGGATGAAAATGGACTCCCTGCTAACCAGCTTTCCTCATGACTCAGCAGAAGTAAGTTATTCCTGTGCATGATTCTTTCCTGGGACACAAAGCACGCCTTGTGGCACCCCCTTCTTCCAGGAAAACCAGATTTTCCTGATTTATTGGAAGTCAGTGAGTATATTCCACATGGGGATTGGACTGTTTTGTTCTATGGAGTAGGTGGCACACAGCCAACTGAATTGCCAGGGAGAGGGCCAGTCCTCTATGTTGTTCCTGGTCTATCCCACTACAAGGACGTAGCCCCACAAACTGAATAAGCTACAAGACAGGGGGCCTAGGCTGGTCCTATGCAAGCTCACTCACTAGATGTCGGTCCAAAGTCGTCGGTAGGTCTCCGGAGTTTAGTTCAGCTGTCTTTGTGGATTCATCCTTTCAAGAGCATGACCACCCACTCCCGACTGGGTCATACAATCAATCCCTCCTGGTCCTGTTCAAGAAGACATCTGGCACACTTCCCACTGCTTGCCTGTGCATCTCTTCATCTGCTTCAATAAGCTACTGGTTGAAGGGTCTCTGATGACAATGAGGGTAGGCACTCATCTGATTACCACAGATGGTCAATAGAGAGACACACTGCACCTTTGGTAGAGGAGGCTTGCCTATCCTCTTCCTGTGGTTTCTTGGGAGCTTCCTTCCCATCAGGTTTCCCCCTAACCCTTACGGTCCCCATCAAGACATCTCTTTCATTACTCTCCCTCCCTGTCATTCTGGAGCCCAATCAGTACACGTTAGATCATTTGGTTGTTTTCATCTGACATTATTCTTCTCTGATCTCTGCTATGTAGAGAGTTCTATGCTCAGAATTCGCTACGTCCATGCACGATGCCTCCTCTCTCTACCCAGTCTGCTGGAGTCTCTGGCTACTCCAACAAATGCCATTGCATCCTATCTGAAACTTGACTTTGTCAAAGAGCTCCTTATGCATGTTCATTCTAGCACTCCATATATAAGCAAAAATTGGGAATGGTCACAAATATACCAGCAAATGCAGTAAAGAACAATGCAGCTTATGGAATATTAATAATTTTACTAAAATGCATTTTACATTCTACAAGGTGAGAGGAGAAGAAGCCATGATTATCTATTTGGGACATCTTTCAAGACACAAAAGGGCCATGGTGAGGGGCCAAATTGAAGGGAGGCATGGCTAGACCCAGGCTTGTACAGCAAATGGAAAGAAGGAATCCCATGTCACACGGTTGTAATGAGAAGTGCAGAATGATGAAGTCTCAGTTAGATTCCAGTGTGGCTACGGGTATGGCTTACTTTTCAGAAAGAGACCGGTGGCACAGACAGCTATTGAAATGTGCACACTCCTCCCCAGAAAGTAGAGCTTTCCACAGCTATTGTTTGATGGAACCAAACTGGAACCCACTGGAATACTTCCCTCACACATTAACTCTCAGACTCAACTCATACCCTCAGAAGTCACATGGATTCCAGGGGTACTTCACAAGAAGAAAGCACTCCTCTGGAACGAAGCCTTCTTCCAAACCTTCTGAGAGTTGTTATAGTAAAAGAGTAGAGTATCATCAGCCATCCGACTCACTTCCTAGTTTTGCACTGACATGCCCACTCATCAGAAGAAGGTAGCATTGCAGTTACTTCCTATGAACATTGAGTAGCTAGTGCGTCAACAGCCATCATTTCCAAAAGCTACTTCGACAGGAGTATCTTCTCAATTCTCCATTTCTGTGCTGGGCCTAACCTGCACTGTCATCTAGGTGAGAGGTGACATAACTGCTTTAACCTGATCCTAAGGGATTTTGAGGAATGACCCTGAACCCAGAGGCACTCTGCTTGAATGTGTGCCAACCCAAGACAAACTCCCTTGCCTTTGTCATGGGCGTTTCTTTTCCTTTATCCATTGCCCTGCAGTGTTGTTTTGGAAACTGTATACTTTGGTACACAGAGGGCAGGCTAACTACCAGTACATATAAATATAAGTAAACGAATCTGAAAAGAGGATTTGTGTGAAATAAGAAGTCCAGTCAACGGATCCTTAAAATACCGTGTGTCCCAATATGGTATAGTGAGTTTTGTTCTCTACCTTGCAGTTATCACTGTTGCTATCTCTGAAGGAATTCAGGAGGAGATATATGTGGGTTTCCCTATTTATTTATTTATTTGTTTTATACACACGCATAATGGTTGTTCTGTTTTCCTGAGATGAATTAGAAAGACACAGGTGTATTTCTCAAGAATCCATTGCAAATGATCATGTCATGAATATATGTGTATGGAGAGTACATTTTTTTTGGAGTAGCAAATATGTGATGTCACGTGTGGAATATGGATCTTTTTCCATCAAGCAGTGTCTATCCAGGGAGTAGACCATGCCATGCCCACCGAAGACACCAACCGCGTTTCTAGCTCTGTCTGTTGGGGAAATAATAATGTATCTAAAGTCACCAGGAAGATGCAGTGATCCATTTCTATCTGTTTAATTTTGCCATTGCAGGAGTGTGACACCGCACTTGATCAAAAGTCTAGTTTAAGCAGGAAGAGTTTGAATATTTATTTTATTTACATAAACAAAGTCATTTGACTCAACATGGGCTTAAACAGGGCATTTGATACAGAAATCATTTAGCCTTAGCAACATAACAAGCATAAACCAAGAACAAAACAATCAAAAACTTTTTTGCAAAACAGAGAACATCAAAATGTCAAAGCAAGCAAACTTGAAATCAATGAACTAAACAAGCAAGTTAAGCTAAGTGCTATATTTTTTTTCCAGTCAGATTTAGTTCCACGGACTTCACACCATGGCCAGCTATGGACACACAATAGGAAGGCAGCCACAGATTGTTACAAGCTTTTCATGACAAGTATAGCCAGGCGTCTTAGGGCTTTGAAGATGAAGCAATCACCAAGGATGGATGCTTTGGTTCTTTAGTGGAGAATGCTATGGCTTGTGGTTTTCGGTGTCTTCCTTCGGCCTTCTGAATTTACTGAAAGGGTGCTGTGAGAGAAAGAAAGAAAGGCAATGAGATCCCAAAGTAGCCTTTTTCGTTCAATGACAGGACAGAATCAGGGCCCATCGACACCCAGGAGGCCAGAGTCAAGAGAGAAAATCCACCCGAAGAATGTCACGGTTTCTGGAAATGTCATACAATGGTAGGTCACCTGCCTGTCTCAGATGTTTAGTGGCCCTGCTGCAGCATCTCTGTCTGCCCGAGGCTCTCGTCATGCCCTGAAGCTTGCTCCAGTTCATGCTGTAGTTTTTCTGATCTGGTGGAGGAAGGAAGGCAGTTAGAGGACATTCCTAGTGGGGTCCTTGTGTGTCGGCTCTCAAACTCTGACCTCACCAAAAGACACATCGTGCCTGATGCTCAACGTTGATCTTTCGATGGAAGCCATTGTTTAATCCCTAAGGAACAATGGTCACTGAACCCTTAAATTTGAATGTTTTCAACCTTTAACAAGTGTCAACTTTGATTGGAGTAATGTACGTATATGCTCTATGAGAAAGAAAGAAGCATTCTCCATCAGTCCTGTGACGATATTGTAACAAAAGGAATAGCAAACTGAATCCATGCATAACAGCATGGGGGCGAAAACAGAATATTCGTGGTGAATAGCCATGGGCCACCCCAGTTTATACGTAGACATAACACAACATTGCTGCTTAGACAACCGGACAAAGCCACGGGACATCTTGATGCCTCCTGCTGAGAAGGAACCTTCCATCCGGGCAATATGCAGGATGGAGCCTACCATGGTGGAGCAGGATCGCCTCAGATGTGTGCCTGGGAACATGGAGTCTTCTGGCGGGTTTTGATTTAGTAAAGAAAACCGGCCTTGTTTTTCTAAGGATGAAAGCTGGGAATCGACACCCTGTTTCTCTACAAGAGTCTGCGATACAACGCCTTGTGAGAGTTCACAACAATCCCTCAGCAGACACGTCTGTGTGGGTTCCCCTGGCGATGACAGAACATAAGGTATCTGTCCAACACTTCCCATGGGAAATGGCCAAACAGAGAGAACAGCCAACAGAATAGCAAAGAGAAGCCAAGGATGGGAATCTCATCCATACAGCTTATGATTCTCAGTGAAAACGTATTTGCTTCTGGCATTTTAAGACACAGCTTTATTGAAGCCCAGGCTTAGGAGGCAAAAGCAGGCAGAGCTGTGTGAGTTCAAGGAAAATCCCTGTGAGAAGATACCAGAAAACTCAGAAGGGAGCAAGGTGGGCATCATTCTACAACTCCCTGAATGTCGAGCATGTTATTCCCTGTAGGGAACTTCTTCTTGTCTGCATCAGCACGACTCTGACTTGTTCTTCTTCTGATATTGTCGGGGAGAGGTGTGAATATGCAGATACCACAAAAGGCAGCGACCCGAGGTAGAAGAAGGAGATCCACCTGGATCCAAATCCCAACTCCCACTCTGGTACATACCTCATCAGGGAGACAGTCAAGTAATGCTGCAGCTTTTCTGCAAACTTCTTCTTCTGGTTGACCAGCTCCCTCTCCTTCTGCTGGGACTGCAGGTTTCCCTCCAGTCTCTGCTGCTCCTATTCATTAGAAGAATGAGTTCTTAGGAGCGTTTTGAGCACAGGCATGAGTACATTCGCTCACTGTACAAGCACGCAAGGAGGATACCAGGAGCTTGGTGGTCTTTCAGTTTTACCAAAATCAAAGCTTCTTGGTAGGAAGGATGCCCATTTCACAGCAGAGACTGACAAACCTGAAATCTCTTCAAGCGATTATGCACATGCTTGGTGTATGATATACAACGCCCATAGCTCCAAACACAAAACAAAGCACCAAAGAACAGAGACCGGGAGAGATCCAGAGATAGAAACGCACAGATGGAATCTGAGCACAAAAGAAGATGAGGAGGTAACGTGCTAGATGATCACTTCAGTTTGGATTAAGCACAGCAGATATTTCAGAAGAATCCAATGCCTCTGCACTCCATATCCCAGGACTAAAATTGCATAGGAGAATATGTTCTGATTGTCCAGACTATGCTGCACTGTGTGGATTTTATTTTCTGAAAGCCTCAGAGCTCCCAATAAAACCAAGCAGCCTGACACAAGCCCCTTCCCCATGCCTGGACAACCCATCGGCACCATACTGTAAGCTGCATGTAGGGAGACCTTGCCAAGGAAACACATAGGAAACGCTGGTGGCCACCTCGCACTGAGGTTCCTGACAGTGTGAAGCAAGAGTTGAGCGGAGTGAATTGACAACATTGGGATGCAGAGAATTTTAAGAAGAGAGGCCACATGGAATCCAACGCAGGGCCAATGAGAATGACTCTTTGACATTTGTAGTAGGATCTCCTAATTCCCAGCTGATTTCCCTGCTCGCAAGTGACGTCACATGGACTCTGCAAAGGCAATGAGCCACGGGATAGGGAAGTGTCTCCCTCAAGTCAGTACACAGCATCCCGGCCATCTCAATGACTTGGAAGTGTATTTTGCGTTGTTGAGCCCTCTCCCTGCTTGACCTGAAGCTTCAAGAAAAGCAGCAGGGTTTGTTTGCCAGTTCATTCTTACAAGAGACTCTCCTCCAGAAACACTGATGAACAGTTGGATGTCGTCATGAGAATGAGTTGGATGAATGTGTGTGCGAGGGCCAGGAAAGGGATAAGGGAAAGCACATTAGGTCGGATGGGTAGACGGGCTAAGGTAACAGGAGGAAATGGTGCAGGGCCTAATCCGCAGACATCTGCTCGTCCCTACCTGCTGCACCTGGGTCCAGAAGTCTCTGATGCCTTCTTCTTCCTCCTCAAAGATGACTTTCAGTTCCCCCAGATAGTGCTGCAGCAGGATCCATTCCCCTAGCACCTTCTTAGTCTCTTGCCTCAGCTTGTCCACCACTTTGTGCAGCTGTGTCTTCTCCTTGTGCAGTTGTTGCTGCAGATCGCTGTGAACAGTCTCAGTATAGTGAGCCCTTCCAGCCTCCTCCTGCCACCCCTGCCTCCATAACCCATCTGCCCCACTGGTCGTAAAGAAGACAGAGACAAGAGGCCAATGCAGCCACGACAGCTGCAATCCGGATGCCAAGAGTAGAGAACGGACAGTCCCAAAGGGAATCACACCCTTTCTGAATATACCCACAAGACAAGACATCCAAGGATGTCTACCAACCACATTGTGTCCTTCAGTGCCGTTCACTGACCATGGTAATGGGACAGCATCAGGAGGTAAGGGACAGATCCGCTCGCAGGGAGGATAGGAGACCCAAGGGTTGTAGAGGACCCACGGGGGCAACTTGCCACTTCCTGAGACCCTGCCCGACACCACTGTCATGTTGCATATTGGTCCTCTACCCAGAGAAGTGATCCTCAAACTATGGGTCATGACTCCTTTGGTGATGGCATGACACTTCGAAAGGGTGACAACTCACATATGCTGCACACCAAATACTTACCTCATGATTCGTAACAGTAACAAAATTACAATTAAGAAGTTGCAAGAAAATTGAGTTTGTGGTTGGAGCTCACCTAAACACGACAAATTGTCTTGGAATGGTCAGAGCATTGGGAAGGTTAATAACCATTGAGCTCCATCCTATTAAGGGTCTGAGTCTGTTCCTGGGAGGAGCTAAGAGTCTCTCTCACAATTAGCAAAACTGAGTGTCAGCGGCACAAGATCAAAAGATGCTTGCAAAGGATGCTTGCTAAGAGTCCTAAGGCTAGAGACCCAGAAGCGTGGACATTGCAGTGCAGAGAAAACATTGGGTAGAGTCGGTCATTTCACAATGCTGTGTTCCCCTGGAAGATAGGCACTTACCAATAGAAGAGTGACCCCTCATCCAGCTCTTGGAATTTTCTGAAAGCTTCCGAATTCTCCTTCTCCAACCTCTGTAGGTCTGCCATGGCCTGTTTATGTTCCATCTTGATCTTTTCTAATAAAGGAGTAGGCCGTTGGTAGGGCATGGAGCTAGAAGCAAAAAACCACCATGAACAAAGTTTTCACGAATCACACAAATTCACGTGGTTTGCCACACCCTGCCCACTATGGACTTGGGACATCTTTCGCTCATTGCAACTGCTGCCCTGACCCTATGCCAGCAGAGGCAGGATGTTCCCGTGAAGAGGGGTGAGGGGGGCATGAGCTTTCGCCTTAGGATTGATGAAAGAGCTCGCTGAGAAATTTCCTGTCGTCTGCTTTATGTGGGTTGTGCCCACCAAAAACTGGGATGATGTGTCCCCTGTCTTCGAATCAGAAATTCTCAGTCCCACTGCCCGTCTTTCTGAATGGAGGCCAAAATGACACCATGAGCACTTTTGTGCACGGAACTCAACATTTTGGAGAATGGAACTCACGGAAGATATATAAACTCCTCAAGGGGATATCTTCATGGAACTAAGGTGAGCACATCGGAAGAATGGGGGATCCACTGGCGATCCCAACGCTCATCACAGGTATCACTTGGGAACGGTGAGACAGAAACTTCCTCATGCCCAACCACAGAAACCCTGCTTGCAGGGTCTAGAGGGGAACTCAAGCACAAATGCACAAACACATAGATATATACACACAACATGTCTGTGTGTTTCTGCATGTGTGTGTGAGACGGAGAGACAGAGAGACCAAGACACGCAGAGAGATAGATAGATAGATAGAGAGAGAGAGATAGAGAGAGAGAGAGAGAGAGGCGCAAAATGTGCAGTGGTTGATCAGTTCCCTTTTATCTGTACATTGAAGTGTGTCAGCAGGCATCTTGCTTGCCTCTTGAAGAAGCCAGCACGCAATGTCTTGCCAGACAAATAGAGAACCACCACAGACTCACAGCAGCTGATATCTCACAGAAGCTGCCACTTTGGCATCATCTCTCCATATGCAGCCTGGGAACTCACAGCTCTGTCCCAATCTCTGAGTTATTTGACTGGGGCCAGAGTCGCTGGTTTTCTTCCTTCGGAGGAAACAGAAAAATAGTGCCTCCCAATCCCACTCCTGCCGGGTTTCAGGTTCTCCTTCTTGGAAGCATGTGGATCGATGGTGTCTAGCAAAGGTACTCTGTGCAAGTGTAGATTGTCAGAAACTCGGGTCCTAGGTGAAATAAACTAAGGGTGAAATTGTGGAACCGAGATGGTCACCAAGGCATTGGAAACAATGAATACTTAGTGTCAGGAGATCCTTCCGTGATGGAGGTGAGGCACTCTCGCAGCTCCTTTGTTTCCATGGACACTTGATCTAGCTGGCTGCTCAGACTGTCCACCTGCCGTTTCAGCTCCTTTTTGGTGAGGAGGGCTGTGGGTGGTGAAGGCTCTCCAGCAACCCCTGTGGTTAGAAGAACGCAAATCAACTTGCATTATGACAAGCCATAGAGGATACATCGATCACCCTGAGCCCTAAAATATGTTTGTGAAAGGTCGTGTGCCTGTCACTCGATGACACACCAATGTTGCTGACCCCAGGCATCTGCTGCCCTGCAGGGAATCTTAGATCTCCCATCTGTGAATGTAGTTGCATGTCTCAGCCAGCTGCTCTCTCCTCTGTCCCCTCAGCGCATGCTTCAAGGCAAGAAAGAAAGAACGTCCTCAAGCGTATTCCTCAAACCATGGAGGATTTGCAGATCCCTCTGAGCCCTCAAAGTGTTGAAGAAAGCTCCCGTGCCTGTGACTCAGTGACAAACCAATGGAATTTGACCCAGACCTGAGTGGCCTCTGCAGGGGATGTCAGTTCTCTGATCTCTGAAGGTAGTTGCATGACTCAGCCAGCTGCTCTCCCCTGCCCCAAAGCACATACTAGAAGCCAAGAAAGAAAGAAAGAAAGACTATTCCTCGAGCTTATTCACAGCTGCATAGTCTCCTTTCAGATGACCCGTAGCATTCACAAGTCTCTGGGTTGAGAAGCTTGGAGGAAATGACCGTAGTCCACAGGCACTCAGGTGTTTGTTAGAGAAGCCAAAACATCTTGACCTGTTACTCAAAGCACACGTCTACAGGTGGGGCAGCCATACGGGTGCAGACCATGGGCACCAGACTCCCAATGGGACATCACTGGCAACTCAGGGCACACAGAGAAGGTTCACAGTACTTCAAGTTATCCACTGCCGTTCAAGTACAGGGATGCCCTGCCTTATGCTGAGCACACGCCACTAGTCCCTCCCCTCATTCTGGTCTCATTTGGATGCTACGCCTCCCTCAAGCCACACTGTCCTGTAAGACTGAAAACCAAGCGCTCCCAGCCGGACTTGGAGCTTTTGCCCTGCCAGTTCCTGACATTTGGGAGAGACAGATTACTAGCCTGGAATCCTCGACTTCCCAGAGACGTGTCAGGAGGTGGAGTCCAATTTGTTCCCAGAGACCCCAATTCCTGTGCCCCCATTACCCCAATCCCAGCTAAAGGCAACCTTCTCCACAGAGCTCCTCATCTCCTGCCCAGAACTTACTGTTTTTTCTTCTGAAGCATTTATTTTTTGAGCCTTGAAAGTGAGGCTGAATGTCAGCTTTCTTCACTCTCTCTCTGGTCTCTCTCCCCTGTCCGTTTTCTCTCCTAAGGAGATTCCGCAGTCTTGCCAACATGTTCATCTCTGAACCTTAAAGGCACTGAAGTACTCGCCAAGCCAAAGGCAGTTGGAGTTGCCACAACACAGGTGACATCACTGCATTCTATTGTGTCCAGGATACGATGGAATGTTGAGGAGAGGGGCTGCTGATGTCAAGTGGGATGAAAATGGACTCCCTGCTAACCAGCTTTCCTCATGACTCAGCAGAAGTAAGTAATTCCTATGCATGATTCTTTCCTGGGACACAAAGCACGCCTTGTGGCACCCCCTTCTTCCAGGAAAACCAGATTTTCCTGATTTATTGGAAGTCAGTGAGTATATTCCACATGGGGATTGGACTGTTTTGTTCTATGGAGTAGGTGGCACACAGCCAACTGAATTGCCAGGGAGAGGGCCAGTCCTCTATGTTGTTCCTGGTCTATCCCACTACAAGGACGTAGCCCCACAAACTGAATAAGCTACAAGACAGGGGGCCTAGGCTGGTCCTATGCAAGCTCACTCACTAGATGTCGGTCCAAAGTCGTCGGTAGGTCTCCGGAGTTTAGTTCAGCTGTCTTTGTGGATTCATCCTTTCAAGAGCATGACCACCCACTCCCGACTGGGTCATACAATCAATCCCTCCTGGTCCTGTTCAAGAAGACATCTGGCACACTTCCCACTGCTTGCCTGTGCATCTCTTCATCTGCTTCAATAAGCTACTGGTTGAAGGGTCTCTGATGACAATGAGGGTAGGCACTCATCTGATTACCACAGATGGTCAATAGAGAGACACACTGCACCTTTGGTAGAGGAGGCTTGCCTATCCTCTTCCTGTGGTTTCTTGGGAGCTTCCTTCCCATCAGGTTTCCCCCTAACCCTTACGGTCCCCATCAAGACATCTCTTTCATTACTCTCCCTCCCTGTCATTCTGGAGCCCAATCAGTACACGTTAGATCATTTGGTTGTTTTCATCTGACATTATTCTTCTCTGATCTCTGCTATGTAGAGAGTTCTATGCTCAGAATTCGCTACGTCCATGCACGATGCCTCCTCTCTCTACCCAGTCTGCTGGAGTCTCTGGCTACTCCAACAAATGCCATTGCATCCTATCTGAAACTTGACTTTGTCAAAGAGCTCCTTATGCATGTTCATTCTAGCACTCCATATATAAGCAAAAATTGGGAATGGTCACAAATATACCAGCAAATGCAGTAAAGAACAATGCAGCTTATGGAATATTAATAATTTTACTAAAATGCATTTTACATTCTACAAGGTGAGAGGAGAAGAAGCCATGATTATCTATTTGGGACATCTTTCAAGACACAAAAGGGCCATGGTGAGGGGCCAAATTGAAGGGAGGCATGGCTAGACCCAGGCTTGTACAGCAAATGGAAAGAAGGAATCCCATGTCACACGGTTGTAATGAGAAGTGCAGAATGATGAAGTCTCAGTTAGATTCCAGTGTGGCTACGGGTATGGCTTACTTTTCAGAAAGAGAGGCCGGTGGCACAGACAGCTATTGAAATGTGCACACTCCTCCCCAGAAAGTAGAGCTTTCCACAGCTATTGTTTGATGGAACCAAACTGGAACCCACTGGAATACTTCCCTCACACATTAACTCTCAGACTCAACTCATACCCTCAGAAGTCACATGGATTCCAGGGGTACTTCACAAGAAGAAAGCACTCCTCTGGAACGAAGCCTTCTTCCAAACCTTCTGAGAGTTGTTATAGTAAAAGAGTAGAGTATCATCAGCCATCCGACTCACTTCCTAGTTTTGCACTGACATGCCCACTCATCAGAAGAAGGTAGCATTGCAGTTACTTCCTATGAACATTGAGTAGCTAGTGCGTCAACAGCCATCATTTCCAAAAGCTACTTCGACAGGAGTATCTTCTCAATTCTCCATTTCTGTGCTGGGCCTAACCTGCACTGTCATCTAGGTGAGAGGTGACATAACTGCTTTAACCTGATCCTAAGGGATTTTGAGGAATGACCCTGAACCCAGAGGCACTCTGCTTGAATGTGTGCCAACCCAAGACAAACTCCCTTGCCTTTGTCATGGGCGTTTCTTTTCCTTTATCCATTGCCCTGCAGTGTTGTTTTGGAAACTGTATACTTTGGTACACAGAGGGCAGGCTAACTACCAGTACATATAAATATAAGTAAACGAATCTGAAAAAAGGATTTGTGTGAAATAAGAAGTCCAGTCAACGGATCCTTAAAATACCGTGTGTCCCAATATGGTATAGTGAGTTTTGTTCTCTACCTTGCAGTTATCACTGTTGCTATCTCTGAAGGAATTCAGGAGGAGATATATGTGGGTTTCCCTATTTATTTATTTATTTGTTTTATACACACGCATAATGGTTGTTCTGTTTTCCTGAGATGAATTAGAAAGACACAGGTGTATTTCTCAAGAATCCATTGCAAATGATCATGTCATGAATATATGTGTATGGAGAGTACATTTTTTTTGGAGTAGCAAATATGTGATGTCACGTGTGGAATATGGATCTTTTTCCATCAAGCAGTGTCTATCCAGGGAGTAGACCATGCCATGCCCACCGAAGACACCAACCGCGTTTCTAGCTCTGTCTGTTGGGGAAATAATAATGTATCTAAAGTCACCAGGAAGATGCAGTGATCCATTTCTATCTGTTTAATTTTGCCATTGCAGGAGTGTGACACCGCACTTGATCAAAAGTCTAGTTTAAGCAGGAAGAGTTTGAATATTTATTTTATTTACATAAACAAAGTCATTTGACTCAACATGGGCTTAAACAGGGCATTTGATACAGAAATCATTTAGCCTTAGCAACATAACAAGCATAAACCAAGAACAAAACAATCAAAAACTTTTTTGCAAAACAGAGAACATCAAAATGTCAAAGCAAGCAAACTTGAAATCAATGAACTAAACAAGCAAGTTAAGCTAAGTGCTATATTTTTTTTCCAGTCAGATTTAGTTCCACGGACTTCACACCATGGCCAGCTATGGACACACAATAGGAAGGCAGCCACAGATTGTTACAAGCTTTTCATGACAAGTATAGCCAGGCGTCTTAGGGCTTTGAAGATGAAGCAATCACCAAGGATGGATGCTTTGGTTCTTTAGTGGAGAATGCTATGGCTTGTGGTTTTCGGTGTCTTCCTTCGGCCTTCTGAATTTACTGAAAGGGTGCTGTGAGAGAAAGAAAGAAAGGCAATGAGATCCCAAAGTAGCCTTTTTCGTTCAATGACAGGACAGAATCAGGGCCCATCGACACCCAGGAGGCCAGAGTCAAGAGAGAAAATCCACCCGAAGAATGTCACGGTTTCTGGAAATGTCATACAATGGTAGGTCACCTGCCTGTCTCAGATGTTTAGTGGCCCTGCTGCAGCATCTCTGTCTGCCCGAGGCTCTCGTCATGCCCTGAAGCTTGCTCCAGTTCATGCTGTAGTTTTTCTGATCTGGTGGAGGAAGGAAGGCAGTTAGAGGACATTCCTAGTGGGGTCCTTGTGTGTCGGCTCTCAAACTCTGACCTCACCAAAAGACACATCGTGCCTGATGCTCAACGTTGATCTTTCGATGGAAGCCATTGTTTAATCCCTAAGGAACAATGGTCACTGAACCCTTAAATTTGAATGTTTTCAACCTTTAACAAGTGTCAACTTTGATTGGAGTAATGTACGTATATGCTCTATGAGAAAGAAAGAAGCATTCTCCATCAGTCCTGTGACGATATTGTAACAAAAGGAATAGCAAACTGAATCCATGCATAACAGCATGGGGGCGAAAACAGAATATTCGTGGTGAATAGCCATGGGCCACCCCAGTTTATACGTAGACATAACACAACATTGCTGCTTAGACAACCGGACAAAGCCACGGGACATCTTGATGCCTCCTGCTGAGAAGGAACCTTCCATCCGGGCAATATGCAGGATGGAGCCTACCATGGTGGAGCAGGATCGCCTCAGATGTGTGCCTGGGAACATGGAGTCTTCTGGCGGGTTTTGATTTAGTAAAGAAAACCGGCCTTGTTTTTCTAAGGATGAAAGCTGGGAATCGACACCCTGTTTCTCTACAAGAGTCTGCGATACAACGCCTTGTGAGAGTTCACAACAATCCCTCAGCAGACACGTCTGTGTGGGTTCCCCTGGCGATGACAGAACATAAGGTATCTGTCCAACACTTCCCATGGGAAATGGCCAAACAGAGAGAACAGCCAACAGAATAGCAAAGAGAAGCCAAGGATGGGAATCTCATCCATACAGCTTATGATTCTCAGTGAAAACGTATTTGCTTCTGGCATTTTAAGACACAGCTTTATTGAAGCCCAGGCTTAGGAGGCAAAAGCAGGCAGAGCTGTGTGAGTTCAAGGAAAAGCCCTGTGAGAAGATACCAGAAAACTCAGAAGGGAGCAAGGTGGGCATCATCCTACAACTCCCTGAATGTCGAGCATGTTATTACCTGTAGGGGACTTCTTCTTGTCTGCATCAGCACGACTCTGACTTGTTCTTCTTCTGATATTGTCGGGGAGAGGTGTGAATATGCAGATACCACAAAAGGCAGCGACCCGAGGTAGAAGAAGGAGATCCACCTGGATCCAAATCCCAACTCCCACTCTGGTACATACCTCATCAGGGAGACAGTCAAGTAATGCTGCAGCTTTTCTGCAAACTTCTTCTTCTGGTTGACCAGCTCCCTCTCCTTCTGCTGGGACTGCAGGTTTCCCTCCAGTCTCTGCTGCTCCTATTCATTAGAAGAATGAGTTCTTAGGAGCGTTTTGAGCACAGGCATGAGTACATTCGCTCACTGTACAGGCACGCAAGGAGGATACCAGGAGCTTGGTGGTCTTTCAGTTTTACCAAAATCAAAGCTTCTTGGTAGGAAGGATGCCCATTTCACAGCAGAGACTGACAAACCTGAAATCTCTTCAAGCGATTATGCACATGCTTGGTGTATGATATACAACGCCCATAGCTCCAAACACAAAACAAAGCACCAAAGAACAGAGACCGGGAGAGATCCAGAGATAGAAACGCACAGATGGAATCTGAGCACAAAAGAAGATGAGGAGGTAACGTGCTAGATGATCACTTCAGTTTGGATTAAGCACAGCAGATATTTCAGAAGAATCCAATGCCTCTGCACTCCATATCCCAGGACTAAAATTGCATAGGAGAATATGTTCTGATTGTCCAGACTATGCTGCACTGTGTGGATTTTATTTTCTGAAAGCCTCAGAGCTCCCAATAAAACCAAGCAGCCTGACACAAGCCCCTTCCCCATGCCTGGACAACCCATCGGCACCATACTGTAAGCTGCATGTAGGGAGACCTTGCCAAGGAAACACATAGGAAACGCTGGTGGCCACCTCGCACTGAGGTTCCTGACAGTGTGAAGCAAGAGTTGAGCGGAGTGAATTGACAACATTGGGATGCAGAGAATTTTAAGAAGAGAGGCCACATGGAATCCAATGCAGGGCCAATGAGAATGACTCTTTGACATTTGTAGTAGGATCTCCTAATTCCCAGCTGATTTCCCTGCTCGCAAGTGACGTCACATGGACTCTGCAAAGGCAATGAGCCACGGGATAGGGAAGTGTCTCCCTCAAGTCAGTACACAGCATCCCGGCCATCTCAATGACTTGGAAGTGTATTTTTGCGTTGTTGAGCCCTCTCCCTGCTTGACCTGAAGCTTCAAGAAAAGCAGCAGGGTTTGTTTGCCAGTTCATTCTTACAAGAGACTCTCCTCCAGAAACACTGATGAACAGTTGGATGTCGTCATGAGAATGAGTTGGATGAATGTGTGTGCGAGGGCCAGGAAAGGGATAAGGGAAAGCACATTAGGTCGGATGGGTAGACGGGCTAAGGTAACAGGAGGAAATGGTGCAGGGCCTAATCCGCAGACATCTGCTCGTCCCTACCTGCTGCACCTGGGTCCAGAAGTCTCTGATGCCTTCTTCTTCCTCCTCAAAGATGACTTTCAGTTCCCCCAGATAGTGCTGCAGCAGGATCCATTCCCCTAGCACCTTCTTAGTCTCTTGCCTCAGCTTGTCCACCACTTTGTGCAGCTGTGTCTTCTCCTTGTGCAGTTGTTGCTGCAGATCGCTGTGAACAGTCTCAGTATAGTGAGCCCTTCCAGCCTCCTCCTGCCACCCCTGCCTCCATAACCCATCTGCCCCACTGGTCGTAAAGAAGACAGAGACAAGAGGCCAATGCAGCCACGACAGCTGCAATCCGGATGCCAAGAGTAGAGAACGGACAGTCCCAAAGGGAATCACACCCTTTCTGAATATACCCACAAGACAAGACATCCAAGGATGTCTACCAACCACATTGTGTCCTTCAGTGCCGTTCACTGACCATGGTAATGGGACAGCATCAGGAGGTAAGGGACAGATCCGCTCGCAGGGAGGATAGGAGACCCAAGGGTTGTAGAGGACCCACGGGGGCAACTTGCCACTTCCTGAGACCCTGCCCGACACCACTGTCATGTTGCATATTGGTCCTCTACCCAGAGAAGTGATCCTCAAACTATGGGTCATGACTCCTTTGGTGATGGCATGACACTTCGAAAGGGTGACAACTCACATATGCTGCACACCAAATACTTACCTCATGATTCGTAACAGTAACAAAATTACAATTAAGAAGTTGCAAGAAAATTGAGTTTGTGGTTGGAGCTCACCTAAACACGACAAATTGTCTTGGAATGGTCAGAGCATTGGGAAGGTTAATAACCATTGAGCTCCATCCTATTAAGGGTCTGAGTCTGTTCCTGGGAGGAGCTAAGAGTCTCTCTCACAATTAGCAAAACTGAGTGTCAGCGGCACAAGATCAAAAGATGCTTGCAAAGGATGCTTGCTAAGAGTCCTAAGGCTAGAGACCCAGAAGCGTGGACATTGCAGTGCAGAGAAAACATTGGGTAGAGTCGGTCATTTCACAATGCTGTGTTCCCCTGGAAGATAGGCACTTACCAATAGAAGAGTGACCCCTCATCCAGCTCTTGGAATTTTCTGAAAGCTTCCGAATTCTCCTTCTCCAACCTCTGTAGGTCTGCCATGGCCTGTTTATGTTCCATCTTGATCTTTTCTAATAAAGGAGTAGGCCGTTGGTAGGGCATGGAGCTAGAAGCAAAAAACCACCATGAACAAAGTTTTCACGAATCACACAAATTCACGTGGTTTGCCACACCCTGCCCACTATGGACTTGGGACATCTTTCGCTCATTGCAACTGCTGCCCTGACCCTATGCCAGCAGAGGCAGGATGTTCCCGTGAAGAGGGGTGAGGGGGGGCATGAGCTTTCGCCTTAGGATTGATGAAAGAGCTCGCTGAGAAATTTCCTGTCGTCTGCTTTATGTGGGTTGTGCCCACCAAAAACTGGGATGATGTGTCCCCTGTCTTCGAATCAGAAATTCTCAGTCCCACTGCCCGTCTTTCTGAATGGAGGCCAAAATGACACCATGAGCACTTTTGTGCACGGAACTCAACATTTTGGAGAATGGAACTCACGGAAGATATATAAACTCCTCAAGGGGATATCTTCATGGAACTAAGGTGAGCACATCGGAAGAATGGGGGATCCACTGGCGATCCCAACGCTCATCACAGGTATCACTTGGGAACGGTGAGACAGAAACTTCCTCATGCCCAACCACAGAAACCCTGCTTGCAGGGTCTAGAGGGGAACTCAAGCACAAATGCACAAACACATAGATATATACACACAACATGTCTGTGTGTTTCTGCATGTGTGTGTGAGACGGAGAGACAGAGAGACCAAGACACGCAGAGAGATAGATAGATAGATAGAGAGAGAGAGATAGAGAGAGCGAGAGAGAGAGGCGCAAAATGTGCAGTGGTTGATCAGTTCCCTTTTATCTGTACATTGAAGTGTGTCAGCAGGCATCTTGCTTGCCTCTTGAAGAAGCCAGCACGCAATGTCTTGCCAGACAAATAGAGAACCACCACAGACTCACAGCAGCTGATATCTCACAGAAGCTGCCACTTTGGCATCATCTCTCCATATGCAGCCTGGGAACTCACAGCTCTGTCCCAATCTCTGAGTTATTTGACTGGGGCCAGAGTCGCTGGTTTTCTTCCTTCGGAGGAAACAGAAAAATAGTGCCTCCCAATCCCACTCCTGCCGGGTTTCAGGTTCTCCTTCTTGGAAGCATGTGGATCGATGGTGTCTAGCAAAGGTACTCTGTGCAAGTGTAGATTGTCAGAAACTCGGGTCCTAGGTGAAATAAACTAAGGGTGAAATTGTGGAACCGAGATGGTCACCAAGGCATTGGAAACAATGAATACTTAGTGTCAGGAGATCCTTCCGTGATGGAGGTGAGGCACTCTCGCAGCTCCTTTGTTTCCATGGACACTTGATCTAGCTGGCTGCTCAGACTGTCCACCTGCCGTTTCAGCTCCTTTTTGGTGAGGAGGGCTGTGGGTGGTGAAGGCTCTCCAGCAACCCCTGTGGTTAGAAGAACGCAAATCAACTTGCATTATGACAAGCCATAGAGGATACATCGATCACCCTGAGCCCTAAAATATGTTTGTGAAAGGTCGTGTGCCTGTCACTCGATGACACACCAATGTTGCTGACCCCAGGCATCTGCTGCCCTGCAGGGAATCTTAGATCTCCCATCTGTGAATGTAGTTGCATGTCTCAGCCAGCTGCTCTCTCCTCTGTCCCCTCAGCGCATGCTTCAAGGCAAGAAAGAAAGAACGTCCTCAAGCGTATTCCTCAAACCATGGAGGATTTGCAGATCCCTCTGAGCCCTCAAAGTGTTGAAGAAAGCTCCCGTGCCTGTGACTCAGTGACAAACCAATGGAATTTGACCCAGACCTGAGTGGCCTCTGCAGGGGATGTCAGTTCTCTGATCTCTGAAGGTAGTTGCATGACTCAGCCAGCTGCTCTCCCCTGCCCCAAAGCACATACTAGAAGCCAAGAAAGAAAGAAAGAAAGACTATTCCTCGAGCTTATTCACAGCTGCATAGTCTCCTTTCAGATGACCCGTAGCATTCACAAGTCTCTGGGTTGAGAAGCTTGGAGGAAATGACCGTAGTCCACAGGCACTCAGGTGTTTGTTAGAGAAGCCAAAACATCTTGACCTGTTACTCAAAGCACACGTCTACAGGTGGGGCAGCCATACGGGTGCAGACCATGGGCACCAGACTCCCAATGGGACATCACTGGCAACTCAGGGCACACAGAGAAGGTTCACAGTACTTCAAGTTATCCACTGCCGTTCAAGTACAGGGATGCCCTGCCTTATGCTGAGCACACGCCACTAGTCCCTCCCCTCATTCTGGTCTCATTTGGATGCTACGCCTCCCTCAAGCCACACTGTCCTGTAAGACTGAAAACCAAGCGCTCCCAGCCGGACTTGGAGCTTTTGCCCTGCCAGTTCCTGACATTTGGGAGAGACAGATTACTAGCCTGGAATCCTCGACTTCCCAGAGTCGTGTCAGGAGGTGGAGTCCAATTTGTTCCCAGAGACCCCAATTCCTGTGCCCCCATTACCCCAATCCCAGCTAAAGGCAACCTTCTCCACAGAGCTCCTCATCTCCTGCCCAGAACTTACTGTTTTTTCTTCTGAAGCATTTATTTTTTGAGCCTTGAAAGTGAGGCTGAATGTCAGCTTTCTTCACTCTCTCTCTGGTCTCTCTCCCCTGTCCGTTTTCTCTCCTAAGGAGATTCCGCAGTCTTGCCAACATGTTCATCTCTGAACCTTAAAGGCACTGAAGTACTCGCCAAGCCAAAGGCAGTTGGAGTTGCCACAACACAGGTGACATCACTGCATTCTATTGTGTCCAGGATACGATGGAATGTTGAGGAGAGGGGCTGCTGATGTCAAGTGGGATGAAAATGGACTCCCTGCTAACCAGCTTTCCTCATGACTCAGCAGAAGTAAGTTATTCCTGTGCATGATTCTTTCCTGGGACACAAAGCACGCCTTGTGGCACCCCCTTCTTCCAGGAAAACCAGATTTTCCTGATTTATTGGAAGTCAGTGAGTATATTCCACATGGGGATTGGACTGTTTTGTTCTATGGAGTAGGTGGCACACAGCCAACTGAATTGCCAGGGAGAGGGCCAGTCCTCTATGTTGTTCCTGGTCTATCCCACTACAAGGACGTAGCCCCACAAACTGAATAAGCTACAAGACAGGGGGCCTAGGCTGGTCCTATGCAAGCTCACTCACTAGATGTCGGTCCAAAGTCGTCGGTAGGTCTCCGGAGTTTAGTTCAGCTGTCTTTGTGGATTCATCCTTTCAAGAGCATGACCACCCACTCCCGACTGGGTCATACAATCAATCCCTCCTGGTCCTGTTCAAGAAGACATCTGGCACACTTCCCACTGCTTGCCTGTGCATCTCTTCATCTGCTTCAATAAGCTACTGGTTGAAGGGTCTCTGATGACAATGAGGGTAGGCACTCATCTGATTACCACAGATGGTCAATAGAGAGACACACTGCACCTTTGGTAGAGGAGGCTTGCCTATCCTCTTCCTGTGGTTTCTTGGGAGCTTCCTTCCCATCAGGTTTCCCCCCTAACCCTTACGGTCCCCATCAAGACATCTCTTTCATTACTCTCCCTCCCTGTCATTCTGGAGCCCAATCAGTACACGTTAGATCATTTGGTTGTTTTCATCTGACATTATTCTTCTCTGATCTCTGCTATGTAGAGAGTTCTATGCTCAGAATTCGCTACGTCCATGCACGATGCCTCCTCTCTCTACCCAGTCTGCTGGAGTCTCTGGCTACTTCAACAAATGCCATTGCATCCTATCTGAAACTTGACTTTGTCAAAGAGCTCCTTATGCATGTTCATTCTAGCACTCCATATATAAGCAAAAATTGGGAATGGTCACAAATATACCAGCAAATGCAGTAAAGAACAATGCAGCTTATGGAATATTAATAATTTTACTAAAATGCATTTTACATTCTACAAGGTGAGAGGAGAAGAAGCCATGATTATCTATTTGGGACATCTTTCAAGACACAAAAGGGCTATGGTGAGGGGCCAAATTGAAGGGAGGCATGGCTAGACCCAGGCTTGTACAGCAAATGGAAAGAAGGAATCCCATGTCACACGGTTGTAATGAGAAGTGCAGAATGATGAAGTCTCAGTTAGATTCCAGTGTGGCTACGGGTATGGCTTACTTTTCAGAAAGAGACCGGTGGCACAGACAGCTATTGAAATGTGCACACTCCTCCCCAGAAAGTAGAGCTTTCCACAGCTATTGATTGATGGAACCAAACTGGAACCCACTGGAATACTTCCCTCACACATTAACTCTCAGACTCAACTCATACCCTCAGAAGTCACATGGATTCCAGGGGTACTTCACAAGAAGAAAGCACTCCTCTGGAACGAAGCCTTCTTCCAAACCTTCTGAGAGTTGTTATAGTAAAAGAGTAGAGTATCATCAGCCATCCGACTCACTTCCTAGTTTTGCACTGACATGCCCACTCATCAGAAGAAGGTAGCATTGCAGTTACTTCCTATGAACATTGAGTAGCTAGTGCGTCAACAGCCATCATTTCCAAAAGCTACTTCGACAGGAGTATCTTCTCAATTCTCCATTTCTGTGCTGGGCCTAACCTGCACTGTCATCTAGGTGAGAGGTGACATAACTGCTTTAACCTGATCCTAAGGGATTTTGAGGAATGACCCTGAACCCAGAGGCACTCTGCTTGAATGTGTGCCAACCCAAGACAAACTCCCTTGCCTTTGTCATGGGCGTTTCTTTTCCTTTATCCATTGCCCTGCAGTATTGGTTTGGAAACTGTATACTTTGGTACACAGAGGGCAGGCTAACTACCAGTACATATAAATATAAGTAAACGAATCTGAAAAAAGGATTTGTGTGAAATAAGAAGTCCAGTCAACGGATCCTTAAAATACCGTGTGTCCCAATATGGTATAGTGAGTTTTGTTCTCTACCTTGCAGTTATCACTGTTGCTATCTCTGAAGGAATTCAGTAGGAGATATATGTGGGTTTCCCTATTTATTTATTTATTTGTTTTATACACACACATAATGGTTGTTCTGTTTTCCTGAGATGAATTAGAAAGACACAGGTGTATTTCTCAAGAATCCATTGCAAATGATCATGTCATGAATATATGTGTATGGAGAGTACATTTTTTTTGGAGTAGCAAATATGTGATGTCACGTGTGGAATATGGATCTTTTTCCATCAAGCAGTGTCTATCCAGGGAGTAGACCATGCCATGCCCACCGAAGACACCAACCGCGTTTCTAGCTCTGTCTGTTGGGGAAATAATAATGTATCTAAAGTCACCAGGAAGATGCAGTGATCCATTTCTATCTGTTTAATTTTGCCATTGCAGGAGTGTGACACCGCACTTGATCAAAAGTCTAGTTTAAGCAGGAAGAGTTTGAATATTTATTTTATTGACATAAACAAAGTCATTTGACTCAACATGGGCTTAAACAGGGCATTTGATACAGAAATCATTTAGCCTTAGCAACATAACAAGCATAAACCAAGAACAAAACAATCAAAAACTTTTTTGCAAAACAGAGAACATCAAAATGTCAAAGCAAGCAAACTTGAAATCAATGAACTAAACAAGCAATTTAAGCTAAATGCTATATTTTTTTTCCAGTCAGATTTAGTTCCACGGACTTCACACCATGGCCAGCTATGGACACACAATAGGAAGGCAGCCACAGATTGTTACAAGCTTTTCATGACAAGTATAGCCAGGCGTCTTAGGGCTTTGAAGATGAAGCAATCACCAAGGATGGATGCTTTGGTTCTTTAGTGGAGAATGCTATGGCTTGTGGTTTTCGGTGTCTTCCTTCGGCCTTCTGAATTTACTGAAAGGGTGCTGTGAGAGAAAGAAAGAAAGGCAATGAGATCCCAAAGTAGCCTTTTTCGTTCAATGACAGGACAGAATCAGGGCCCATCGACACCCAGGAGGCCAGAGTCAAGAGAGAAAATCCACCCGAAGAATGTCACGGTTTCTGGAAATGTCATACAATGGTAGGTCACCTGCCTGTCTCAGATGTTTAGTGGCCCTGCTGCAGCATCTCTGTCTGCCCGAGGCTCTCGTCATGCCCTGAAGCTTGCTCCAGTTCATGCTGTAGTTTTTCTGATCTGGTGGAGGAAGGAAGGCAGTTAGAGGACATTCCTAGTGGGGTCCTTGTGTGTCGGCTCTCAAACTCTGACCTCACCAAAAGACACATCGTGCCTGATGCTCAACGTTGATCTTTCGATGGAAGCCATTGTTTAATCCCTAAGGAACAATGGTCACTGAACCCTTAAATTTGAATGTTTTCAACCTTTAACAAGTGTCAACTTTGATTGGAGTAATGTACGTATATGCTCTATGAGAAAGAAAGAAGCATTCTCCATCAGTCCTGTGACGATATTGTAACAAAAGGAATAGCAAACTGAATCCATGCATAACAGCATGGGGGCGAAAACAGAATATTCGTGGTGAATAGCCATGGGCCACCCCAGTTTATACGTAGACATAACACAACATTGCTGCTTAGACAACCGGACAAAGCCACGGGACATCTTGATGCCTCCTGCTGAGAAGGAACCTTCCATCCGGGCAATATGCAGGATGGAGCCTACCATGGTGGAGCAGGATCGCCTCAGATGTGTGCCTGGGAACATGGAGTCTTCTGGCGGGTTTTGATTTAGTAAAGAAAACCGGCCTTGTTTTTCTAAGGATGAAAGCTGGGAATCGACACCCTGTTTCTCTACAAGAGTCTGCGATACAACGCCTTGTGAGAGTTCACAACAATCCCTCAGCAGACACGTCTGTGTGGGTTCCCCCTGGCGATGACAGAACATAAGGTATCTGTCCAACACTTCCCATGGGAAATGGCCAAACAGAGAGAACAGCCAACAGAATAGCAAAGAGAAGCCAAGGATGGGAATCTCATCCATACAGCTTATGATTCTCAGTGAAAACGTATTTGCTTCTGGCATTTTAAGACACAGCTTTATTGAAGCCCAGGCTTAGGAGGCAAAAGCAGGCAGAGCTGTGTGAGTTCAAGGAAAAGCCCTGTGAGAAGATACCAGAAAACTCAGAAGGGAGCAAGGTGGGCATCATTCTACAACTCCCTGAAAGTCGAGCATGTTATTACCTGTAGGGAACTTCTTCTTGTCTGCATCAGCACGACTCTGACTTGTTCTTCTTCTGATATTGTCGGGGAGAGGTGTGAATATGCAGATACCACAAAAGGCAGCGACCCGAGGTAGAAGAAGGAGATCCACCTGGATCCAAATCCCAACTCCCACTCTGGTACATACCTCATCAGGGAGACAGTCAAGTAATGCTGCAGCTTTTCTGCAAACTTCTTCTTCTGGTTGACCAGCTCCCTCTCCTTCTGCTGGGACTGCAGGTTTCCCTCCAGTCTCTGCTGCTCCTATTCATTAGAAGAATGAGTTCTTAGGAGCGTTTTGAGCACAGGCATGAGTACATTCGCTGACTGTACAAGCACGCAGGGAGGATACCAGGAGCATGGTGGTCTTTCAGTTTTACCAAAATCAAAGCTTCTTGGTAGGAAGGATGCCCATTTCACAGCAGAGACTGACAAACCTGAAATCTCTTCAAGCGATTATGCACATGCTTGGTGTATGATATACAACGCCCATAGCTCCAAACACAAAACAAAGCACCAAAGAACAGAGACCGGGAGAGATCCAGAGATAGAAACGCACAGATGGAATCTGAGCACAAAAGAAGATGAGGAGGTAACGTGCTAGATGATCACTTCAGTTTGGATTAAGCACAGCAGATATTTCAGAAGAATCCAATGCCTCTGCACTCCATATCCCAGGACTAAAATTGCATAGGAGAATATGTTCTGATTGTCCAGACTATGCTGCACTGTGTGGATTTTATTTTCTGAAAGCCTCAGAGCTCCCAATAAAACCAAGCAGCCTGACACAAGCCCCTTCCCCATGCCTGGACAACCCATCGGCACCATACTGTAAGCTGCATGTAGGGAGACCTTGCCAAGGAAACACATAGGAAACGCTGGTGGCCACCTCGCACTGAGGTTCCTGACAGTGTGAAGCAAGAGTTGAGCGGAGTGAATTGACAACATTGGGATGCAGAGAATTTTAAGAAGAGAGGCCACATGGAATCCAACGCAGGGCCAATGAGAATGACTCTTTGACATTTGTAGTAGGATCTCCTAATTCCCAGCTGATTTCCCTGCTCGCAAGTGACGTCACATGGACTCTGCAAAGGCAATGAGCCACGGGATAGGGAAGTGTCTCCCTCAAGTCAGTACACAGCATCCCGGCCATCTCAATGACTTGGAAGTGTATTTTTGCGTTGTTGAGCCCTCTCCCTGCTTGACCTGAAGCTTCAAGAAAAGCAGCAGGGTTTGTTTGCCAGTTCATTCTTACAAGAGACTCTCCTCCAGAAACACTGATGAACAGTTGGATGTCGTCATGAGAATGAGTTGGATGAATGTGTGTGCGAGGGCCAGGAAAGGGATAAGGGAAAGCACATTAGGTCGGATGGGTAGACGGGCTAAGGTAACAGGAGGAAATGGTGCAGGGCCTAATCCGCAGACATCTGCTCGTCCCTACCTGCTGCACCTGGGTCCAGAAGTCTCTGATGCCTTCTTCTTCCTCCTCAAAGATGACTTTCAGTTCCCCCAGATAGTGCTGCAGCAGGATCCATTCCCCTAGCACCTTCTTAGTCTCTTGCCTCAGCTTGTCCACCACTTTGTGCAGCTGTGTCTTCTCCTTGTGCAGTTGTTGCTGCAGATCGCTGTGAACAGTCTCAGTATAGTGAGCCCTTCCAGCCTCCTCCTGCCACCCCTGCCTCCATAACCCATCTGTCCCACTGGTCGTAAAGAAGACAGAGACAAGAGGCCAATGCAGCCACGACAGCTGCAATCCGGATGCCAAGAGTAGAGAACGGACAGTCCCAAAGGGAATCACACCCTTTCTGAATATACCCACAAGACAAGACATCCAAGGATGTCTACCAACCACATTGTGTCCTTCAGTGCCGTTCACTGACCATGGTAATGGGACAGCATCAGGAGGTAAGGGACAGATCCGCTCGCAGGGAGGATAGGAGACCCAAGGGTTGTAGAGGACCCACGGGGGCAACTTGCCACTTCCTGAGACCCTGCCCGACACCACTGTCATGTTGCATATTGGTCCTCTACCCAGAGAAGTGATCCTCAAACTATGGGTCATGACTCCTTTGGTGATGGCATGACACTTCGAAAGGGTGACAACTCACATATGCTGCACACCAAATACTTACCTCATGATTCGTAACAGTAACAAAATTACAATTAAGAAGTTGCAAGAAAATTGAGTTTGTGGTTGGAGCTCACCTAAACACGACAAATTGTCTTGGAATGGTCAGAGCATTGGGAAGGTTAATAACCATTGAGCTCCATCCTATTAAGGGTCTGAGTCTGTTCCTGGGAGGAGCTAAGAGTCTCTCTCACAATTAGCAAAACTGAGTGTCAGCGGCACAAGATCAAAAGATGCTTGCAAAGGATGCTTGCTAAGAGTCCTAAGGCTAGAGACCCAGAAGCGTGGACATTGCAGTGCAGAGAAAACATTGGGTAGAGTCGGTCATTTCACAATGCTGTGTTCCCCTGGAAGATAGGCACTTACCAATAGAAGAGTGACCCCTCATCCAGCTCTTGGAATTTTCTGAAAGCTTCCGAATTCTCCTTCTCCAACCTCTGTAGGTCTGCCATGGCCTGTTTATGTTCCATCTTGATCTTTTCTAATAAAGGAGTAGGCCGTTGGTAGGGCATGGAGCTAGAAGCAAAAAACCACCATGAACAAAGTTTTCACGAATCACACAAATTCACGTGGTTTGCCACACCCTGCCCACTATGGACTTGGGACATCTTTCGCTCATTGCAACTGCTGCCCTGACCCTATGCCAGCAGAGGCAGGATGTTCCCGTGAAGAGGGGTGAGGGGGGCATGAGCTTTCGCCTTAGGATTGATGAAAGAGCTCGCTGAGAAATTTCCTGTCGTCTGCTTTATGTGGGTTGTGCCCACCAAAAACTGGGATGATGTGTCCCCTGTCTTCGAATCAGAAATTCTCAGTCCCACTGCCCGTCTTTCTGAATGGAGGCCAAAATGACACCATGAGCACTTTTGTGCACGGAACTCAACATTTTGGAGAATGGAACTCACGGAAGATATATAAACTCCTCAAGGGGATATCTTCATGGAACTAAGGTGAGCACATCGGAAGAATGGGGGATCCACTGGCGATCCCAACGCTCATCACAGGTATCACTTGGGAACGGTGAGACAGAAACTTCCTCATGCCCAACCACAGAAACCCTGCTTGCAGGGTCTAGAGGGGAACTCAAGCACAAATGCACAAACACATAGATATATACACACAACATGTCTGTGTGTTTCTGCATGTGTGTGTGAGACGGAGAGACAGAGAGACCAAGACACGCAGAGAGATATATATATATATATATAGATATAGAGAGAGAGAGAGAGAGAGAGAGAGAGAGGGGCGCAAAATGTGCAGTGGTTGATCAGTTCCCTTTTATCTGTACATTGAAGTGTGTCAGCAGGCATCTTGCTTGCCTCTTGAAGAAGCCAGCACGCAATGTCTTGCCAGACAAATAGAGAACCACCACAGACTCACAGCAGCTGATATCTCACAGAAGCTGCCACTTTGGCATCATCTCTCCATATGCAGCCTGGGAACTCACAGCTCTGTCCCAATCTCTGAGTTATTTGACTGGGGCCAGAGTCGCTGGTTTTCTTCCTTCGGAGGAAACAGAAAAATAGTGCCTCCCAATCCCACTCCTGCCGGGTTTCAGGTTCTCCTTCTTGGAAGCATGTGGATCGATGGTGTCTAGCAAAGGTACTCTGTGCAAGTGTAGATTGTCAGAAACTCGGGTCCTAGGTGAAATAAACTAAGGGTGAAATTGTGGAACCGAGATGGTCACCAAGGCATTGGAAACAATGAATACTTAGTGTCAGGAGATCCTTCCGTGATGGAGGTGAGGCACTCTCGCAGCTCCTTTGTTTCCATGGACACTTGATCTAGCTGGCTGCTCAGACTGTCCACCTGCCGTTTCAGCTCCTTTTTGGTGAGGAGGGCTGTGGGTGGTGAAGGCTCTCCAGCAACCCCTGTGGTTAGAAGAACGCAAATCAACTTGCATTATGACAAGCCATAGAGGATACATCGATCACCCTGAGCCCTAAAATATGTTTGTGAAAGGTCGTGTGCCTGTCACTCGATGACACACCAATGTTGCTGACCCCAGGCATCTGCTGCCCTGCAGGGAATCTTAGATCTCCCATCTGTGAATGTAGTTGCATGTCTCAGCCAGCTGCTCTCTCCTCTGTCCCCTCAGCGCATGCTTCAAGGCAAGAAAGAAAGAACGTCCTCAAGCGTATTCCTCAAACCATGGAGGATTTGCAGATCCCTCTGAGCCCTCAAAGTGTTGAAGAAAGCTCCCGTGCCTGTGACTCAGTGACAAACCAATGGAATTTGACCCAGACCTGAGTGGCCTCTGCAGGGGATGTCAGTTCTCTGATCTCTGAAGGTAGTTGCATGACTCAGCCAGCTGCTCTCCCCTGCCCCAAAGCACATACTAGAAGCCAAGAAAGAAAGACTATTCCTCGAGCTTATTCACAGCTGCATAGTCTCCTTTCAGATGACCCGTAGCATTCACAAGTCTCTGGGTTGAGAAGCTTGGAGGAAATGACCGTAGTCCACAGGCACTCAGGTGTTTGTTAGAGAAGCCAAAACATCTTGAGCTGTTACTCAAAGCACACGTCTACAGGTGGGGCAGCCATACGGGTGCAGACCATGGGCACCAGACTCCCAATGGGACATCACTGGCAACTCAGGGCACACAGAGAAGGTTCACAGTACTTCAAGTTATCCACTGCCGTTCAAGTACAGGGATGCCCTGCCTTATGCTGAGCACACGCCACTAGTCCCTCCCTCATTCTGGTCTCATTTGGATGCTACGCCTCCCTCAAGCCACACTGTCCTGTTAAGACTGAAAACCAAGTGCTCCCAGCCGGACTTGGAGCTTTTGCCCTGCCAGTTCCTGACATTTGGGAGAGACAGATTACTAGCCTGGAATCCTCGACTTCCCAGAGACGTGTCAGGAGGTGGAGTCCAATTTGTTCCCAGAGACCCCAATTCCTGTGCCCCCATTACCCCAATCCCAGCTAAAGGCAACCTTCTCCACAGAGCTCCTCATCTCCTGCCCAGAACTTACTGTTTTTTCTTCTGAAGCATTTATTTTTTGAGTCTTGAAAGTGAGGCTGAATGTCAGCTTTCTTCACTCTCTCTCTGGTCTCTCTCCCCTGTCCGTTTTCTCTCCTAAGGAGATTCCGCAGTCTTGCCAACATGTTCATCTCTGAACCTTAAAGGCACTGAAGTACTCGCCAAGCCAAAGGCAGTTGGAGTTGCCACAACACAGGTGACATCACAGCATTCTATTGTGTCCAGGATACAATGGAATGTTGAGGAGAGGGGCTGCTGATGTCAAGTGGGATGAAAATGGACTCCCTGCTAACCAGCTTTCCTCATGACTCAGCAGAAGTAAGTTATTCCTGTGCATGATTCTTTCCTGGGACACAAAGCACGCCTTGTGGCACCCCCTTCTTCCAGGAAAACCAGATTTTCCTGATTTATTGGAAGTCAGTGAGTATATTCCACATGGGGATTGGACTGTTTTGTTCTATGGAGTAGGTGGCACACAGCCAACTGAATTGCCAGGGAGAGGGCCAGTCCTCTATGTTGTTCCTGGTCTATCCCACTACAAGGACGTAGCCCCACAAACTGAATAAGCTACAAGACAGGGGGCCTAGGCTGGTCCTATGCAAGCTCACTCACTAGATGTCGGTCCAAAGTCGTCGGTAGGTCTCCGGAGTTTAGTTCAGCTGTCTTTGTGGATTCATCCTTTCAAGAGCATGACCACCCACTCCCGACTGGGTCATACAATCAATCCCTCCTGGTCCTGTTCAAGAAGACATCTGGCACACTTCCCACTGCTTGCCTGTGCATCTCTTCATCTGCTTCAATAAGCTACTGGTTGAAGGGTCTCTGATGACAATGAGGGTAGGCACTCATCTGATTACCACAGATGGTCAATAGAGAGACACACTGCACCTTTGGTAGAGGAGGCTTGCCTATCCTCTTCCTGTGGTTTCTTGGGAGCTTCCTTCCCATCAGGTTTCCCCCCTAACCCTTACGGTCCCCATCAAGACATCTCTTTCATTACTCTCCCTCCCTGTCATTCTGGAGCCCAATCAGTACACGTTAGATCATTTGGTTGTTTTCATCTGACATTATTCTTCTCTGATCTCTGCTATGTAGAGAGTTCTATGCTCAGAATTCGCTACGTCCATGCACGATGCCTCCTCTCTCTACCCAGTCTGCTGGAGTCTCTGGCTACTCCAACAAATGCCATTGCATCCTATCTGAAACTTGACTTTGTCAAAGAGCTCCTTATGCATGTTCATTCTAGCACTCCATATATAAGCAAAAATTGGGAATGGTCACAAATATACCAGCAAATGCAGTAAAGAACAATGCAGCTTATGGAATATTAATAATTTTACTAAAATGCATTTTACATTCTACAAGGTGAGAGGAGAAGAAGCCATGATTATCTATTTGGGACATCTTTCAAGACACAAAAGGGCCATGGTGAGGGGCCAAATTGAAGGGAGGCATGGCTAGACCCAGGCTTGTACAGCAAATGGAAAGAAGGAATCCCATGTCACACGGTTGTAATGAGAAGTGCAGAATGATGAAGTCTCAGTTAGATTCCAGTGTGGCTACGGGTATGGCTTACTTTTCAGAAAGAGATCAGTGGCACAGACAGCTATTGAAATGTGCACACTCCTCCCCAGAAAGTAGAGCTTTCCACAGCTATTGTTTGATGGAACCAAACTGGAACCCACTGGAATACTTCCCTCACACATTAACTCTCAGACTCAACTCATACCCTCAGAAGTCACATGGATTCCAGGGGTACTTCACAAGAAGAAAGCACTCCTCTGGAACGAAGCCTTCTTCCAAACCTTCTGAGAGTTGTTATAGTAAAAGAGTAGAGTATCATCAGCCATCCGACTCACTTCCTAGTTTTGCACTGACATGCCCACTCATCAGAAGAAGGTAGCATTGCAGTTACTTCCTATGAACATTGAGTAGCTAGTGCGTCAACAGCCATCATTTCCAAAAGCTACTTCGACAGGAGTATCTTCTCAATTCTCCATTTCTGTGCTGGGCCTAACCTGCACTGTCATCTAGGTGAGAGGTGACATAACTGCTTTAACCTGATCCTAAGGGATTTTGAGGAATGACCCTGAACCCAGAGGCACTCTGCTTGAATGTGTGCCAACCCAAGACAAACTCCCTTGCCTTTGTCATGGGCGTTTCTTTTCCTTTATCCATTGCCCTGCAGTGTTGTTTTGGAAACTGTATACTTTGGTACACAGAGGGCAGGCTAACTACCAGTACATATAAATATAAGTAAACGAATCTGAAAAAAGGATTTGTGTGAAATAAGAAGTCCAGTCAACGGATCCTTAAAATACCGTGTGTCCCAATATGGTATAGTGGGTTTTGTTCTCTACCTTGCAGTTATCACTGTTGCTATCTTTGCAGGTATTCAGTAGGAGATATATGTGGGTTTCCCTATTTATTTATTTATTTGTTTTATACACATGCATAATGGTTGTTCTGTTTTCCTGAGATGAATTAGAAAGACACAGGTGTATTTCTCAAGAATCCATTGCAAATGATCATGTCATGAATATATGTGTATGGAGAGTACATTTTTTTGGAGTAGCAAATATGTGATGTCACGTGTGGAATATGGATCTTTTTCCATCAAGCAGTGTCTATCCAGGGAGTAGACCATGCCATGCCCACCAAAGACACCAACCGCGTTTCTAGCTCTGTCTGTTGGGGAAATAATAATGTATCTAAAGTCACCAGGAAGATGCAGTGATCCATTTCTATCTGTTTAATTTTGCAATTACAGTAGTGTGACACCGCACTTGATCAAAAGTCTAGTTTAAGCAGGAAGAGTTTGAATATTTATTTTATTGACATAAACAAAGTCATTTGACTCAACATGGGCTTAAACAGGGCATTTGATACAGAAATCATTTAGCCTTAGCAACATAACAAGCATAAACCAAGAACAAAACAATCAAAAACTTTTTTGCAAAACAGAGAACATCAAAATGTCAAAGCAAGCAAACTTGAAATCAATGAACTAAACAAGCAAGTTAAGCTAAGTGCTATATTTTTTTTCCAGTCAGATTTAGTTCCACGGACTTCACACCATGGCCAGCTATGGACACACAATAGGAAGGCAGCCACAGATTGTTACAAGCTTTTCATGACAAGTATAGCCAGGCGTCTTAGGGCTTTGAAGATGAAGCAATCACCAAGGATGGATGCTTTGGTTCTTTAGTGGAGAATGCTATGGCTTGTGGTTTTCGGTGTCTTCCTTCGGCCTTCTGAATTTACTGAAAGGGTGCTGTGAGAGAAAGAAAGAAAGGCAATGAGATCCCAAAGTAGCCTTTTTCGTTCAATGACAGGACAGAATCAGGGCCCATGGACACCCAGGAGGCCAGAGTCAAGAGAGAAAATCCACCCGAAGAATGTCACGGTTTCTGGAAGTGTCATACAATGGAAGGTCACTTGACTGTCTCAGATGTTTAGTGGCCCTGCTGCAGCATCTCTGTCTGCCGGAAGCTCTCGTCATGCCCTGAAGCTTGCTCCAGTTCATGCTGTAGTTTTTCTGATCTGGTGGAGGAAGGAAGGCAGTTAGAGGACATTCCTAGTGGGGTCCTTGTGTGTCGGCTCTCAAACTCTGACCTCACCAAAAGACACATCGTGCCTGATGCTCACCGTTGATCTTTCTATGGAAGCCATTGTTTGTATTCCTAAGGAACAACGGTCACTGATCCCTTAAATTTGAATATTTTCAACCTTTAACAAGTGTCACATTTGATTGGAGTAATGTACGTATATGCTCTATGAGAAAGAATGAAGCATTCTCCATCAGTCCTGTGACTATATTGTAACAAAAGAAATAGCAAATTGAATCCATGCATAACAGCATGGGGGCGAAAACAGAATATTCATGGTGAATAGCCATGGGACACCCCAATTTATAGGTAGACATAATACAACATTGCTGCTTGGACAACTGGACAAAGCCACGGGACATCTTCATGGCTCCTGCTGAGAAGGAACCTTCCATCCAGGCAATATGCAAGTTTGAGCCTACCATGGTGGATCAGTATTGCCTCAGATGTGTTCCTGGGTACATGGAGTCTTCTGGGGGTTTTGATTTAGTAAAGAAAACCAGCCTTGTTTTCCTAAGGATGAAACGTGGGAATCGACATCCTTTTTCTCTAAGAGTCTGAGATATACAATACCTTGTGAGAATTCACAACAATCCTTCAGCAGACATATCTGTCTGAACTTATGTTATCTGTGGAACACTTTCCATGGGAAATGGCCAAACAAGGAGAACAACCAAGAGAATAGCAAAGAGAAGCCAAGGATGGGAATCTCATCCATACACCTTATGTTTCTCAATGAAAACGTAATTTGCTTCCGGCATTTTAAGACACAGCTTTATTGAAGCCCAGGCTTAGGAGGCAAAAGCAGGCAGGGCTGTGTGAGGTCAAAGAAAGCCCTGTAATAAGATACCAGAAAACTCAGAAGGGAGCAAGTTGGGCATCATTGTAGAGAGCCACCGGTGACATTCCCAAAGATGTACAAGAACACAGGGAGGATACTAGGATTTTGATTTTCTTCCTGTTTTACCAAAATCAAAGCTTCTTGGTAGGAAGAATGCCCGTTTCAGAGGAGAGACTGAGAAACCTGAAATCTTTTCAAGCGATTATACACATGCTTGGCATTCTGTGATAACCAGAGTGGGTTACCCGGCTCATACCAAGGTCCACTCTCTTCTGGTAGTCCCTGAATACTGCCGTTGCCCTGTGTCACCCATCACCCCGGATTTTTTGTTTTTTAATTTTATCAATGGCTGTATCAGTATAGAATGTTCTGCTCCAGTGTCCACTAAAATGTCAACTGGTCTCCCCTCTACTTTCAAGTTACCCTCTGCTCGCCAGGGGTCCGAATCCGTCTTCCCTAATCTTCATCTTTCCACAGGGCTAGCACTTTCGATCCCCTGTTTCTCTTCTTAGGTCAGTTGCTGCAGACTGCTCAGTGGGCAACAGGCCTGTGTGGAGACCAAATCTCCGATGACCAGGTCAGGAGTGCCTTTGGCATGCCAGACAGACACTAACACACTGGATGTGGTTTGCAGCTGCTGTAGTTTTTACTTAAGAGAATAGGGTTTTTATGCAGAAAGTTCAAGGAACAGATCTTTGTCCACACTTTAGTATTTACAGAAATACTATAAAAATGTTAGCAATTCCCTTGAAGCATGAGATTATAAAAACATCTATTTTGGCCTGTCTGTGGTCAGCATATCAGGGATTTGGCTCACTGAGTTTTGGGAGTAGTCATTGCCAATTACTTTTAACACCATTGATAACAACTCTTGTACTCTTTTACTTATTTAGGGGCCCTAAGATCACAAGTTAGAGTTTCCTAGTAAATCCCACAACAGCTTTGTTGTGGGCAGGCTATAATTAGGCAAGGTCATCTTGTGGCAAATTCCTACAGCTTTAGCTATGTTATTTTTCAGGCTTTGTGCTGACACCTGAAGTCTCAATGGTGCACCATGAGTTTTGTGATTTGTTGGGAGCTGGCCCGGAGTCACATTCTCTTGCAGAATTACTTATACCTTAAAACTTGAATTAAGCCTTATCTTGGTAAAAGAGAGAACTGTTTAACAAGCAGTCTGCTCCACTCACCCTGGAACTGAGATGAATCAGACCCCAGGAACTAAGTCAGATGCCAGGAACTGAGATAAGCAGATTTTATGGTCTGATGTTTATGGCCTCAGAGTCGGCACAGCTACCCCTCCCCAATTCCTCTCCACTTTGCTTTATAAACTCCTCTTTGTGACTAATAAAGTTAGACCTTGACAAGCATTGCTTGGTCTTGTTCCTTCTTTCTCTCCCATTATTTTCAGGTTCTAGCCCACCTCGATCCATGAATAACTAGGTCCCACTCGTCAGGCAAGTGGTGCCCAACCTGCTGCTCCAGGGATGGCTTTTACAGAATGGAGTCCCCCAACCCTGAAGAAAATCGGTAGTATAAACCGAGAACAGTGCTAGACCTGCGGACCTGCGAGCTGCAGTGTAAGAATGGAAAAATTTAGCCGAACTCTCCACTGACCCCAGGAGTAGGCAAAAGGTCACATTCTTGACTGTTTACGACAGGGCAGTTTTATGACAGCACCTGTGAGTGAATGAACAAGAAATGAGCCTTTCACCCTACCCAGAAGCCCTAGCGAAAGCAGCCTTCCTGGGCTAAGCGTGGGCTTGGATAGTTCAAATTGATTGGTCCACACTGGATGCTATGAGATGATTGGTTTTTGAAGCGTAGGCTTTGTTGTAACCCTATAAAAGCTGTCTGAACCCTGTACCTGGGGTTCCCAGTCCTCTACCCCACATGGAGTATGGCTGTGGATCACAGTGCACTGGAATATAAAAGACCTCATGCTTTTACATCAAGACCACTTCACGTGAGTGAATTGGGGGGGGGTGCCTTTCCTGAGTCGGGTTGTTGCCAAGATAGCCCCAGGTTTTCATTTAGCCTTCCTTCCATTAACTTTTCTAGTCAGTAACATGCCCTTCACTTTCAATGGGTGGTGCTCCCACAAGGGCTAATAGCCCTACAATATGCCAGGCTTATGTGGCTGCCTTCCTGGATCCTGTCAGGTACAAGTTTTCTAATCTTTACATTATCCATTATGTGGATGAAATTCTGCTGGCAGCACCTGCTGAGGAGAGATGTCTTGAAGTGTTTGCTAAATTGCAGGAGCTCCTGGAGGCTCACGGATTTATTTTGGCCCCAGAGAAGTTTCAAAATAAACCTCCTTACACCTATCTAGGCCATTGAATCCAACAGACAGTCCTCCGGCCTCAAAGGCTCCAAATTGTTTGACTGTTCAAATTTAAAAACTCTTCATGATTGGTAAAACTTTTTGGGAGATGTTCAATGGATCTGCCTCTCTTTCCATTAAAACAGGGGAGCTTAGACCAATATATGATATTCTTCCAGGGGATCCAGCTCCGACCTCTTCCAGACAATTTACACCAAGGCCAAAGAGGACTTCCAATTACTATTAAAAAGCATTTGCAGCCTAGATTATGAACAGCCTCTTGGTGTAGTTGTATTTTCCTCCAGTTTTTCACCCAGTGCTGGTTTTTGGCAAAATGGCCCTATATATTGGAATCATTTGCCAGCCTCCCCTAAGAAGGTGGCATCATCGTCAAAATAGGAATAGTCTAAGAAAAGAGTTTGGTTTAACTACAGAGACTGCTCAACAAATTGTCAAACAATGTGATATGTATGTGCCCACAATATTTACCAGTAACTAATATAGAGTAAAATCCTCAGGCCTGCTTCCTAATTATTTATGTCAAATGGATGTTACTCATATTTCAAAATTTGGCAGATTAAAGTATGTGCATGTGACAGTCGATACATATTCATGCTTCTTAATGGCCACTGCACGAACTGGAGAAGCCACTAAGCATGTAATAAGTCACTGTTTAAAAGGTTTTACTTACATGGGAGTTCTAAAAAATTATAAAGACTGACAACAGATCTAGATATACTAGTAAAGCATTTCAACATTTTGTGCCCAATAAAAAATTAAACATATAACAGGCATTCTTTTTAATCCTCAAGAGCAAAGAATTGTGGAGCATGCTCATAGCTCCTTAAAAATGTCACTTATAAGGAGAAGGGAGTCATGCCCCCAGTCTCCACATGATACATTAAATCATGCACTCTTCATTTTAAATTTTATGAATGTGGATGTTATGAGCAATCTGTGGCAGACAAATTGTGATATGATGGAACTTGAGAGTTTTACTCAAGTCAAATGGAAAGATCCATGTACTAGACTATGGAAAGGTCCCAAACCTGTCCTAATATGGGGTTGAGGGGGGTCAAGGGCATGCTTGTGTTTTCTTTCAGGAAGATGAGGCCCGATGACTTGGCTGTCAGACCATTTGGTGAGATGCATGAAATAGGACAACCGATCCGAGACCTCGGAAGCATAATTACCAGGTCTCTCTCTCTCTCTCTCTCTCTCTCTCTCTCTCTCTCTCTCTGTCTCTGTCTCTGTCTCTGTCTCTCTCAGGAGTTGTTCCCTAGAATAGGCAAGGCTTAAACCTATTGTTTTTACAACAAGGAGAAATTTGTGCAGCACTCAAAGAGGAATGTTGCTTTTGTGCTGATAAGACTGGCATAATGGAAGACAGCTTAGATAGAGTGCAGAAAATTCTTGAGGAATGTAAATGACAGTGGGAACAGGCCGAGTCCTGGTATGAAAATTGGTTTTCCACCTCCCCTTGGCTTTCTACCCTGTCCTTTTCTCCTGGAACCATTTGTGGGGTTATTGCTACTGCTGACTTTTGAGCCTTAGGCATTCCAGAAATTAACTTGATTGATCAAAACTCAAATTGATTCCATGCTCGAAAAACCTATTTCTGTACACTACCATCAGCTTTTGGAAAAGGAACAGGGCTCCTCTGAGGAACCTGATGAGGATGGTGACAATGCCAGTTCTGATCCCCCTAGACAGGTATTTGATTTCACAGGACTCAAACAACAGAGGACCTGGTTCTCTCACATATGGAGACGTCAAAGACAGGAGTATCGCGGTGCCACAAAGCGGATGCAGACCCTCCTCTTAGGCTGTAGGTCCCTCAAGGACGGAAGTAGCATAGGGCTGTCTCTCAGGAGCCCACTCTTCTCACCCAAGTGTCTTGCCCGATTTTTGACTATGTCTTTGAGTGCTGAGTGTGGATGCACCCTATGTAGCCTAAGAGAGAGGTCCTACCCATTCGTCACATAGTGACAAGCCCATCCCCAGGGTCCCGATTGTGTGAGCCCACCGTGTAACCTAAGACAGACCCTCCATAAAAAATAATAAAATAGAGGGAGATGTTGGGAGCTGGCCTTGAATCTCATTCTCTTGCAGAATTACTTACACCTTACAACTTGAATTAAGCCTTATCTTGGTAAAACAGAACTGTTTAACAAGCAGTCTGTTCTACTCATCCCAGGAACTGAGATGAACCAGACCCCAGGAACTAGGATAAGTCAGAGGCCAGGAACTGAGATAGGCAGATGTTTATGGTCTCATGTTTATGGCCTAGGACATTACCAGAGCCTCAGAGTCAACACAGCTACCCCTCCCCAATTCCTCTCCGCTTTGCTTTAAAAACTCCTCTTTGTGCATAATAAAGTTAGACCTTGACAAGCATTGCTTGGTCTTATTCCTTCTTTCTGTCCCATTATTTTCAGGTTCTAGCCCACCTCGACCCACCAATAACTAGGTACCACTGGTCTGGGCAAGTAGCTTGTCAACCTTATAGCATGTCTGCTGATCATGATTAACTGGTCCTTATGGCCCAAGAAGACAAATGCAAACTGAAACCAAGAACGCATTCCAGAAAACAGATACCAGAGAACACATACTCAGAACAGAGACGCCAGCCAAACACACAATACATAAAAACACACACACACACATCAGAGGGGATCCCCATACCTCCAAGTCCAGGTTCTCAGGTGAGAGGGGTGGTCGCGGTTTCCAGGCCAATGTACCTGTAGAGTGCAGACCTTCACGCACCCGCTCAGGAAAGGTGCCTCCTCCTATCATTCATGAGAAGCGGTCTTGATGTAAAAGCATGAGGTCTTTTATATTCCAAGGTCACTGGGGTCCACAGTCATGTGCCATGGTGGGACAGAGGACTAAGGACCACGAGGGCAGAAGTAAGATAGCTTTTATAGGATTACAACAAAGTCCTTGCATCTTAAACCAATCATCTCATAGCATCCAGAGCCTACACAGTGCAGACCAATCAATTTAAACCATCAAAACCCGCGCTTTATAGACCAATCAGTTCCTGTTTTTTGTGATGGTAAAATACCTTAACCATAGTTTAAGAGTATCAACTCAGGCTTTTTATGGAAAACATTAAAAATCCAAGATATATTCTTTTTGAGTTTTTTTTAATACATAAGTAAACATAAATATCATATATGATGGAGTTTTTCTAATTTGTTATATTTCCTTACTATTTGGTAGGTATACTCTATCTTTAGACTCTAAGACATATACTAAGTAGCCATATTGGACTTTCAAGAAGATGGCATAGACATTTCATTATTTTATTAGCTGATTGAAGACTTTTTGAATTCTCTTTTAAAAATGACCTGATTACAAAATAATTTAACACTCTATAGTCAAAAGATGAAAAAAATATAGGATCTTCCCAGAAAACTCACTTGTAGGACAGTTGTTTTATTATGCAAGGAATGTAGTTTAGGCAAGCTTGGCCTTGTGGCAAAGTAAAGGGCAAAAAGGCCACTCACAGTGGCTGGTCTGAATTCAGTCTGCATTAATTCAGCTGGGGACAGACTGGAGAGAAAAACACTTGAACATCATTGAATGCATTTTACTGGGATCATTTAAGGAAAAGAACATGGGAGAACTACATCTTGTTTGGCAGGGTGAAGTAAAGTAAGAAAAAGTTCAAAAGAAGCCAAAAACATGCTGTGGTTGGACATTTAGACCCAAATTACTTGAACAGGTTTGGGTACTTTCTCATGGGACTTTTCATACCAGGAGTTGATGGGGGTGTCTTAGGGTTTCTGCTGCTGTGATGAGACAATGACCATGGCAACTCTTATAATGGAAAAACATTTGTGATGGCTCCCTTACATTTCAGAGGTTCAGTCCATTATCATGGTGATACATCAGTGTGTAGACAGACATGGTGCTGGAGAAGCAACAATCATAAATCTTGTAGGCAGCACAAAATAGTCTGTGTCATTTTGCAGTGCCTTGAGCACATATGGGACCTCAAAGCCCAGCCCTACTATAACACTTCCTCTACAAGGCCACACCTATTCCATCAAGGCCACCTCTCCCATCAGTGACAGTTCCTTTGGGGTCCATTTTCTTTCAAACCACTGTATGGGGTGTCAGTTTCAGTTGAAACCAAAGGAGGTTCCAGTTGGAAAAAGATAAAAGAAACTTTGCCCTGTCCAGATCTCCCTACTTTTATACATGGATGCAACAATGATAAGATATAATAGAATGTTTAATTCTGATGGTTGTTAAGGGGAAGATACACATACTCCATTGTTAGAGTGGGGTGTGTATATAATGGATACAGATAATGATCTCAGGTGATCAAGTGCACAGTTAGAAGAGGGGTTTGCATTGTCCTGACTAAAGTCCTAGTTTGCCAGACATCCAGTCTCATGGACAGTAGTGTTCTTAGATGGGAAATTGCTATTTTTCCTAGTATGAACATTTGGATTTGGATTTGGACTCTGGGTTTTTTTTTTTTTCAGGGAAATATGTTTGAGATTGGTGTCAGTAAGGCAGGAGTGTTGGCACTCTTACAGTAGTAGTTGATCTTATTGCTGGAAAGAAGTGTAATGCTTAAAGCCAATCAGTGGATCTTGGTATGGGAATCCATCTGTGGAAAGAGTACACAGGCATTCTAGTTCTTTTTGTGCTCAAATGCCTGGGGTTAAATGCCAATGAAAACAGGTTAATCTTTTTCTCAAGGGCTCTTTGTGTTGCTCTGCTTTTGTTTTCAGGAAAGATAAAGAGCCTGAAGGTAAGTGGGAACATCTGGGAGGAGTTGGGGGAGGGGATACCGCGATCAAAATATATTGTGTAAACAACGTTTTTCCTTAAAACAGAAAATATCAGCCCAGTTGTGGTGGTTGTTGTGGTGGCATGTGGGGTGTCTATGTGTGATGGTGGCTCAATCAATACTTTAAACCCAGTACTTGGGAGGCAGAGTAGGAAATCTGTGAGTTTGTGGTCAGGCTGGTTGGTCTACAGAGCCAGTTCAGGTATAGCCAGGGTGACACAGAGAAATCTTGTCTGGAAAACCAAAACATATGTATCTGTGGCCTTGGGAAAGCCATTGAATGTGCTAATGACAGACATTAGGGTGAGTGTCTCACGTTTGTGTAATGCCCCGACCAGTGGGGCCTAGTTATTCCTGGGTCAAGGTGGGCTAAAACCTGAAAATAATAGGAGAGAAAGAAGGAACGAGACCAAGCAATGCCTGTCAAGGTCTAACTTTATTAGGCAAAAAAGGGGTTTTTAAAGCAAAGCCAGGAGGAAGTGGGGAGGGGTAGCTGTGCTGACTCTGGGGCTCTGGTAATGTCCCAGGCCATAAACATCAGACCATAAATGTCTGCTTATCTGAGTTCCTGGGGTCTGGTTCATCTCAGTTCCTGAGTTGAGTGGAACAGTCTGATTGTTTTGCAGTTTTCTCTTTTACCAAGATAAGGCTCAATTAGAGTTTTAAGGTGTAAGTAATTCTGCAAGAGGATGTGACTCAAGGCCAGCTACCAACAGCGTAACAATATAATATTACTATACCTAAAGGAAACTCAACATTGTTTTGCCATTAACCACATCCTTACAATAAACAGAAGTGTAGCTCTCAGCAGTCACTACTGAGTCTGGGGTTGGAGCCCATATCGAGGAACAATACTTCCTCTGGTTGATTCCTATAATCTAAGACCCATCTTTCAAATTCAAATGAATAATACTCATAATGCTATGAGGACGCTTTCTGAGAGTCTGATTAAATCTGGGTGAAGTGTAAACATCTTCTGTTGGGAAATTTAAGTGCTTTTCCCTTATAGTGCTTCTCCTTCCCACCCAGATGTAGAACTTCCATGCAAACAAGGTTGAGCAAACAATGTTGTTTTCAAAACTTTCAGGTTTGCAGTGCCTGTGCCTTGACCCCAGGTGTGGGTGGTGCATGACTTCCTCCTATTCATAGCCCATCCCCTGGCTTGGGTGTAGAAGCCCATTAGTCTCTAATAAACAGTGGTGGTAGCAGCAGCTTCTTCATAACTTCTCCAGGCCGTCTGCTCAGTGTTTCAATCCTGACACCCTCCACCAAGCTTGGTTCTCTGGCTGTGCAGGTGCAGCAATCTTCAGGGTTTGTTTGACTTGTCTGCATTGGCCCTGATGTGCAGCCAGAGAAGCAGTGAGTTGGAAAAGCACATCGTTTGTAACCACAAGGTAAACAGGACCCAGTAGTGTTTTTAAATGGTCACACCTGCTTTGCATGTGGAATGATCTCTTGGCCTAGTCAGCCACATACTTATGTAGGCCTACCTTAACCAAGAGCTAGCTGGGGTCACACATGCTGTGCTGATGTGCACAGAGGGGTGATCTCAAGCTGGGTGTCTCTAGCACACACCCTCTATCTAAACAGAGAATTGCATTTGCTAGCACATGCTCTGGTGGCTGATTACATAACTTACAGAAGCAACAACTCCTACAGGGGTAAGTGACTAGGATTTTTAACTGGTTCAAGGATACCTGCCACTCTCAACTTCCCATCAAGTGAACTGCTCTTGATTGTGTATCTGAATATGAAACCACTTTACAAATTATTCCTTCTTAGGATTTTTAAACAAGGAACATATAAATAAGAAATCTTAGAAAATCCATTTCCCGCTCTTCACAATGCTCTGAGTTGGTCAGGATGTAGAGTGGGAACATTTATTTTCCTTCCTGGACACAGTGCGGTAGAAATCTGGACTTCATGTCTGGTGGCAAATGCCTTAACATACTAAGCCCTTTTGCCATCCCTGAAAGTGTTAAATGTCTGCCTTCATTTCTTTTAGATGTATAACTAGAAGTAAGAATTCCTGGTAAGCACGTGTTCCTTACTTCCCTTCCTTCTTTCCTTCCTTCCTCACTCCATTTTTCCCTCCCCCCGTTCCTACCTTTGTTCCTACCTTCTGTTGTCCCTTCCCCCTTTCCTTCCATCCTTATTATTTTCTATGGCTGACGAGCAGTTTTAGTAAGGAAGGCAGTTCCTGGCAAATGACAGATATGTGTAATGGGAGAAGCACTTCCGTACAAATTAGTGTCCTGATAGTCAGGGGCTGGTGCTGGCTAAGAGGTCCAAAGTGTGGCACAGACCCACCTGAAAATGCTTGAGTCTGGGGGCTGATATTATAGAGTGAGTCCCTATTCAAGGCCTTATCTTGCTGGAGTGCTTTAAAACTAGAAAAATATTGGGACCAGATTCCAGTTTTAGAGGAACTGTGGTTGTAAGTTGTAAGCTGTACCTTCCAAAGGATTCCAGTTGAAAATTAGGAAAAGAACAAAACATAGGTGTCTATATATGTCTGTTTATATGCGACTATCACAGGCCACTCAGGGTCATAGAGATAGTATTGAGTCCCATGGCATTAATTTTTGCTTCACTTTGTTTTGCAATGAGTGAAAATTTGGCAGTTTTCCGTATTAAGCTCTAAGCTTTGGGCTGAGGAGATGACTGAGTTGGTAAGAGCTCCTGTTGTGCAAACATGAGACCCTGAGTTTGAACCTGCAACACTGACATAAAAGCTGGGTGTGGCCATGTGTGCTAACCCAGGGTTAGGACAACCAGTCCAATCTAAATGCTGAGGCAGTAAAACAAAAGAGCCTATGTCCTCCTCTGGCCTCTATATGCACAGGCATGAGCACAGGGCAAACAGACAGGCACACGGTACACATGTGCACATGGACACAAAGGTTAGCACCACACTCACTAGAAAGAAGTTAAGAGTTCCAACATCTGCTGTAATTATGCACAGGGAGGTATCTATTGGCTGAGAACTGAGCTATACTCTGCCACACTCATATCAAAAATGAGATCCTCTACACACATGGTCCAAGATCATGGTCCTGCTATCTCGCCTTCCTAGTTGCTTTGATGGACACTTCACACTCTGCCTTTGTTAAGAATGGTCACCTCATGAGTGTCATTTATGCCCAACAACGTACACTCCAGCTGCTTTCAGAGCTAAAATTTTGAACTTTTGACATTCAACAAAAGTCTGCTACACACAGCTTATATAGGCCTAGCAGAGTGTGACTTACTGGTGGTTGGTTCAACTTGCTTGGTTAAGTGGCCTCCATATCATTCTGAGTTATGGGAGTTGGAGAATAAAAATTAATGAAGTTGGACATGAAGACCTTTGTGCGAGATAAAGTGTCAAATGTTGTCAGTATTACCCCAAAAGGACAAACAGTATCTGTTCAATCAATCAAAAGCAGAAAACATTTTGTTTTTAAGTGCTACTAAATCTGTCATACACAGGGAGATTCAGGTTTCTGTTCTGAGACAAGGTCTCACTTTATACCCCCTGGCAGCCTAGATCTCACAGATTCAGGTTTTCCATTGCCTCCCAAGTGTCAGAATTAAAGGAATGCACCACCGATCGGAGCATTTTAGTTTCACTATTTTCATGATAGGAGCTCACTATTTAATTTATCTTTGTTCTGCCAACAGAGTTTTCAAAAACTAGACTTACAGTACTGATATCTTTAAGATCAAACAAACTGGGAATGATAGATTTCAACAAGATGTGATTCAAAAGCATGTATTGCTCCGTCATGGCTGGCAGCATTGCTGTCTTCACCCAATTTCTGAGTGGTGATAAAGGGGCAGAAGGAAGGCCTGACCTTGACCAGGAACCAGCTGTTTTTGTTTTTCACTTCCCATCTGTGGATTCAGCCAGAGGCATAGAGGCCAGACAAATTCCTGTCACCTCCTTGGCCTGTGTTTAGGGTGTGGAAAAATGATCTTTATGGACCCTTTCTGCTCTATTCTTATGTGGCTTGAGTTGGCTATGTCAATCTGATTTCTGATACTGGGTGACATTGTTCTGTTTTGTCAGAGAGGGCAAGGAAGGAATTGAAGTGAAGGCAATTCTCACTGGGGCATCTAGGGGGAGCAAGAGCTACACTGGTCTCCTGCTCAAGGCCTGGCCAGCTTGTCTGAAGGCCTTTACAGCCAGAAGTGTCTCTGTGCCCTTCAGCTCCATTCCCAAGGGGCAGCCTACTTAATGTGAATGTCTGGGGGAAACTGACTTTCTCTGGATCTTCATCTAGAGGTCTGGGAGAAACACAGACTGATAGTACTGACTTCAGTGATACCTGCTATTGTTCTGTGTCTCAAAGTCCCAGGCCTTCAGGGTTTCAGTGTTATAAACTGGTACTCCCCAACATGGTGACCCTAACAAACATGCAAATTTTACCACTCAATGACATTTAAGAAATCAATTCCTCCATTGTCATGCCATCATATTTCAAGTAGACATAAAATGAAATTGTGGCCTGTGGCAGCTGGTGTGTCTTACAGGGGCCTCTCTCTCTCCCTGGGAAGCCATGGAAATCTTGGGAGGGACAGTGTGCTTGGAGGAAAAACATGACTGCATGCCCTTAAAGTGGGTCTTTTTCTGCCCCTCCCCCCTTTCCTGGTTTCCAAAAGATCACCTCTGCTCCTGCCATGATGCTCTGCCTTACCACAGGCACAGAAAGAAGAGCCAGAGGTCCATGGACCAAACCCTCTGAACCCAGGATTTAAAAGAAGCCTTACCCTCTTTTAAATTGTTTCAAGTGTTCATCACAGGGACCAGTGTGCCAATACAAGCACCTACTATGTGTAGCACAGTGATAGGTAATAAGGGAAACTGTTATTCATGCTGACTTCCCCTATCCCCTGCCCCAGGGATTCAGAGAGTTCCTGCTTTGCCTTTCTGTCTCTCTCTCTCTCTCTCTCTCTCTCTCTCTCTCTCTCTGTATATGTCTCTCTCTACCTCTCTTTCTATCTCACATGAACACAGGTGCCTCACTAATATTTTTTGGAGCACAGGGGTCTTTCCATCTGTCATCTCTTCCTGTAGTAGGAGGCCTGATATCAGGGTCGGTACCTAATATGCAATGGAGAAGCTATGTTGCAGCCATGGCCTCACAGAAGAAATGAATTTAGCTATCAGAGCACACAAAGTTACCTCTCATACATGTGCAGAGGCAACTGGCTACAAATACTTGAGAATGGATTCTGGCCTGATGGAGGGAAGTGTAGGCAGACATTGGTTCTGTCTGGACCCACAGAACTTTAGTCCCAATGAAACACACAGTGACATATATTAATTATGAACTGTTTGGCAGATGAATCAGGATTCTCATTGGGTAGTTTTTTCTTAATTATTAACCCATTTCTATTACTATGTGTCTGTTTTTTTTGTCTTGGCTTACCCAGCCCTCTTGCTCCCTTGACATCTACATTGCATCTTTCTGGCTGCTCCCCTCTGCCTTCCTCTTCCCCGCATTCTCCTGGTCTGGTAGCCCTGTCTATACTTCCTTCCTGGTTATGTCCTACCTGCCCATTGCTGAAACAGCTTTAGCCATCATCCACTAATAGAAATATATATTCACAGCATAGAAAAAGAAGCCCACCTTGCAGGAAGCATTGAAGAAAATCATCACCTTACAGCATGTATAGATACCCACACTTTTCATCTGTCCTGTTCCCTAAGATCTATGTGCCATTTTCACTGAAAGGAGCTGAGGTTCCCACTGACCTAGAATGGAGAGTGTTCTGCACTGTGCAGCTTATTGAGAGATAGAGAAGGGATCTCTTATGCTTTGAATATGCAAGTTTCCCCATAGCTTCATGTTAAGGGCTTCATGGCAGCCAACAGTTTCAGAGCACTGCAGTCAACAGTGGAGTTGTCCCTGATGCATGAGTAGTGATTTAACTTTAGCAATATTTCTTTTACAAATGTGGGAGCCCTTGTGTTTGGGGCACAGATGTTCAGATTTGAGATTTCCTCTGGATGGATTTTTGTTGTTAAGAACATGAAATGCCCTTCTTTTTCCTTTTTGATTGATTTTAGTTTGAAGTCTAGATTGCTAGATATTAGGATAGGTACACCCTCTTAAGTACATTTCATTGGAAATTTTTTTTTCTCAACCCTTTTCTATGAGGTAATGTCTGTGTCTGAGGTTAGGTATGTTTCCTGTATGCAGCAAAAGGATGAATTCTACTTTCACATCTAATTTATTAGACTTGTCTTTTTATAGATGAATTGACACAATTTATATTAATGGATATTAATGACCAGTGAATGCTACCTCCTGTTATTTGTTGTTGGTGATGATGACATTGTGTTTTCATTTCACTTCTTTGGGATTTGTCGATGTAAGCTCATCTATTGCCTGTGTTCCTGTGGATGTAGCTTTGGTTGATGTTTTCCTTCTATTAATTTTTGTAGGCCTGGGTTTGTGGATAGGTATTGTTGAAATTTGGAATTATGAAGGAATATCTTATTTTATCCATCTATGAAAGCTTTGATGGTTATAGTCATCTATGGTTGGAATCTGTGGTCCCTTAGTTTCTGGATAATATCTGTCAAGGGCCTTCTCATTTTAAGTATTTCCAGCGAGAAGTCAGGAATAATTCTTATATGTCTGCCTTTATATGTTTCCTGGCCTTTCTCCTTTTCAGCTTGTAATAGTCTTCATTTATTTTCTATGATATTGTTTAGATTATTATGTGGTGAGAGGACTTTTTGTTCAGTTTTGGTCCTGTTTATTGAGTGATTTGCAAGCATCTCGTACTTTCATAGGCATGTCTTTCTTTAGGTTGGGAACTTTTTTTCTACGATTTTCTTGAGTATATTTTCTGTGCCTTTGAGTTGGACTTCTCCTTCTTTTATACATATTATTCTTGGATTCAGTCTTTTAATGATGTTCCAGATTTCCTACATGTTTTGTGTTAAGGATTTGTTGGATTTAAAAAATTTTCATGGATCAATGAATCTATTTCCACTATTGTATCTTCAACACCTAAAACTCTGTCTTCAATCTTTGTATTTTGTTGTTTATGCGTGCTGTGGTTCCTGAGCATATACACAGATTTTCTATTTGCAGATTCTCTCAGTTTGTGTTTTCTTTATTGTGTCTATTTCAGAATTCATGTCTTGGATTATTTCCTACATTTGTTTGATTTATTTCCCTTGGTTTTCCTTAAGGGATTTGTTGATTTCTCACATTTTTTTGCTTGTCCTTTTCAACATTTATTTAAGAGAATTTTTCATTTCCTCTTTAAGGGCCTCAATCATGCTGAAAAAGTTATTTTTCAATCATTTTCTTCTGCTTCATCTGTGTTGGAATGTTCAGGTCTTACTGTTGTAGCATCACTAGTTTCTTTTTAATGTTGAGTGAGTTTGTATTTTGTTGTCTATGCATCTCTTCCTCTGAATGATGTAGGTGGAGCTTGTGCTTCAGAGGGTCTCTTTTTCTCCTATTGCTATAGTTGGGGGATGTGGCTCAATTGATTGCTTCTTGGGGTGCAAACAGAACAGAGTTTCCAGGGTACGCTAAGAAGTGGGTCTGAGGCTCAGGTGGTGACTCCTTGAGGTGCAGGTGGGCCTACAGCTCTGGTGGTCTCTTCTCAAGTTGGAGGCAGACCACACTTCCAGTTATTGCTCCTCTATGTGTAGGTGGGGACTGAGGATCCTGTGGTTCATGTAGCAACAGCGTATCTCCAATTGAGAAATGTCAGTGAATGATGGCTGGGACACGGGTGCTCTTTCTTGCAGATACTTTTTGGGATAGCTTCTGGAAGGAACAGCTGGAAGCCACTGCTGTAGTCTCAACTGGTGGTCACTCGTTGCTCCCGGGCCTGGGAGGATGGAAGTTTTTGTTCTGCCCAGTCCTACATCCATTCATTCTCAATAAACACAAAGAGGCTTATATTAATCATAAACTGTTTGGCCTATTGCTGCAGCTTATTACTAAAAAATTCTTACAACTTAACCTATAGTTCTTATTTATGTTTAGCCACGTGGCTTAGCCTGTATTCTCAATTCGACATTCTCATCTTGCTTCCTCTGTATCTAGATAGCAACTGAGTCTCTGTCTTTCCTCTTGGAAGAATTCTACAAATTTCTTAGCCCTGCCTATACTGAATGTCTGTCTCTGCTGACCAATCAGCATTTTATTAAATCAATATGAGTGACAAATCTTTTCGGTGAATGAGAATATTATCAGACCTGAAGTTCAGGCCTCCCTCTGACATTGCTGGGCCTCATCTCATACTGCTCCTGGGCCAGAGGCTCTGGCCTCCCTCTGATGTTCCACACTCCATTTTTACCTCTCTGACAATCTTCAGAGTCAAAAGGTCGGTATCCTCTGTATGCCCCACATTATCACTACCTGTCTCTGTCCTATATTGTCACTCCCTGTATCCTCTGTACAGACCTCCAGACCTCTATGGTTCACTAGTGCCCAGCTCTGTTCACTGATCATCAAGGTAGTTTTTAAGTCAGAACACAAACACAATATCACAACAGGAGTGTGCTGGCACAAGAAGTGAGTGCTGTGCTTATTAAACCTTATTATTTCTTGTCCTTGGCCCTTCCCCTCTGCTTCTTGGCCACCATAAAGTGAGCATCATTGTTCCTTATAGGCCTGAAACAATGGAACTCGGCAACCTTGGAGTGAAATCTCTGAAACCAAATGACTCTTTCTTCCTGCCCACTGACTTTCTCAAGTATCCTGTTACAGCAATGAGAAGCTCACTAGTACAGTGCACCACTCTATTCTCAACGATTATGTGTCTTACACTTCCAGGTCAGTCCACTGTGAGGCTAAGGCAGGGCAGGATGGCAAGGCAGGAGTTTGAAGAAGAAATCATGGAGGAACAGTGCTTACTGGTTTCTCACTGGCTCATGCTCAACTAACTTCTACCTGCCTATGTATGGTACATAGGCCACAGTTGGCTGGGCCTGGCTCCATCAATTATCAATTAAGATAATATCAAACACACATGACCATAGGCCATTGCAATTTCACAGTTGGTGTTCTCTTTTTCCAGGTATTAAGTTAACAATATAAAATACCAGTAAAATGCCTAAGCAAAGACAAAGTACAAGATCCATCAGCCATACAATAGTCTATTCTGTTAGCAAACACAAGTGGGACTTCCCAATTGATTATGGGAAGCCTGCAGCCACACTCTTCCTCCCCAGCCTCCTAGACTAAGATATGTACGATGCCCCATCACAACATTGTCCTGTCTTCTCACAGCATGGAATCCAGAGTGAGACTACCTCCTCACCCTTTCCTAAATCACTTAACTCAAAGGATCTTCTGAGAAGACCCCCTTGACACCTTTCTATAAGACACTCAACAGTGAGGGATATAAAGGCAGGGAAGCTTGTTGCTCTGGGGGTCAGATACAGTAACAAAGGCTGGAAATGTGCTAGTGGATGGTGTGGGGTCATCAGAAAAGTATCACTGTTCACAATAACCACAATCAACATAAAACATTTGGGGTAACTCTAACCATACATACAAACTAAGTTTTTTTCTTAGTTGTTTTCAATAAAATACGAAAAAGTTGTTATGTAATGCTTATAGTACTATGAATGGGCATATTTTCCATATTTTCCCCTATACATAATGTCCATTATAATTTACCATGTAAAAGAATATATATATACATATATATACATATTTATATACACTATTTTTTATTATACTCAATAAATATAGTATGAGCAAGTTTCTGAAAAATGCCCTAAATGTATACATTTCACAAGGTAATAAATAAGTTAAATATATTTTTTAACATTGAGTTTCTGTTCTGTGGTGAGATACAACTCATTATATATTAAAATTGAAATCTATTTACCAAACAATTAGGAACTGAGCTTGCAAAGACCAGAGGAAAATGCTCTAAGATACATACCTACTTTTTACTGTCAAGGAAGCCAGTTTCAAACTTTTGAAAGCAAGTATTTCTCCACCCCAGACAATTGTAACTTTGTTGCAAAACAAAAAGGAGGAAAACATTCACAATCAAGCAGGCCGTGGGCTGTCTACTCTTTCCAAAGCTGTTCTGGGCATTATATTGAATTCAGGAATATTATAGTTTAGGGAGATAGTGAGTCACTGGCTCACAATAGTGTCAGATAATTAGGAAGCTCTTCCAAGGTGAGAGTTCTCACATCTGAACTATAACTAAGGCTTTCAAGGGAAAGAAGAGATGGAATGGAGTTCTTAGCTGGTTCTGGTTGGATGTTTTTATTTTCCCTATTTTTTTCACTATAGTTATAAACTCATGTGAGATCTAGACAAGTGATGGGTATCTTTTGTTCTACCCATACGACAACCACTCCATTCTGAATATTTGGTTAATCTGTACAAAAATGTCATGGAAGAAGAAGAAATGAACCAATATTCCCAATAGGAAGCCTCTCAAGCAGCTGTAGAGGTCCCATAGCAAGTTAGGGTGTGGTGATGAGTGAATGGGGAACTGTCACAGGTGCTCAGCAGCTGAACAACCAAGGAATGTGAGGGCAGCACGAGGCCCCCAGTCTCTGCTGCTAAATGATGTGGTAGGAGAAGCTGTGCATCTGCTTAGAGTACTGTGTGATGGGGATGCTCAGCACCAGGTCCCAGGCACAAGACATGATGAAGCAGGCTAACTGTGGGCTCCTAATGTCGGCAGGTCTTCTCTCCCAGGGACTGAGAGAAACACAGCTCCCACTGAGCTGGTGCAAGGAGCCTGGGGTCAGGGTGCCTAAGGCCATGAATCTTCAGCAGTGTACGGTCAGGAGCAATGGGGCTTGAGAAAAGAGGGGCTATGGGGCAGCAACTGACACTGCAGTCCCACTGCAACCCCTCCACTAGGCATCAGGTAGTGGCCAGATCAGATGCCCAAGCTTCAGCCTGTGGTACAGCTTTCCCCAAGGATGGTGAGCAAGCTCAGGTGAATGGGTCAATTGTGCAAATTCTGGCATATTCCACAGCCAGGAATCCCCACACCAGGCATGGTGCTATGCTACCTTCCTCCTCAAGCATTATAGTCTACTTCTTTATGATTCTGGCATATGCAGAAGACTGGCTCCAATGTTCATCATTGTGAACTGTGCAACTACTTGACTCTTGGACTTTCTATTCATACTCAGCTATTGATGGTTTAACAACACAGCCAGCAACCCATTGCAAAATCCTTTCTGTCTGTCTATCTGTCTATTGGGATATTCATTTTTATAATGGCTGTTACCCTAGACAGCCCTGACTAACACACCAGGCATGTAGAAAGGACATTCTTGTGCAGCTGGACTCTCATAACACTCACATCTCACTTATGAATTCCAGTTGCCACCTTCCCTTAACCTTATCCTTCATGGGAAGCCTGTTCATATCAGAGCACTCAACCCTCCACCTCCACCTCATCCTGACCTAATTCCTCTGTATGATTAATTCTCAAATTATTGTGTAGGGATGTTGGGGAGTGGAAGAGTGAATTGTGGGCAGTGTTTATAAAATGAGTCTTCAACTCTCCATGGGTGAAAGAGTGAAAGGATTCTACTCAAGCAGAGAGGAATCCTGCTCTCCACTGCCCAAAAGCACATACTAGAAGCCAAAAAGAAAGAAAGAATATTCCTCAAGCTGATTCACAGCTGCAGTCTTCTTTCAACTTACCCATAGAACTAACAAATCTGTGTATTGAGAAACTTGGAGAAAATGACTATGCACGATGCCTCTCTACCCAGTCTGCTGGAGTCTCTGGCTACTCGAAAAAGTGATATTGCATCCTGTCTGAACCTTGACTTTGTGAAACAGCTACTTTTGCATGTTAATTCTAGCACTACGCTTCCAAGCAAAAAGCAAAAACTAGGAATGGTCACTTATATAACAGCACATGTATTGAAGAACAACATAGTTTATGGAATATTAAAAATTTTACCCACTCCCGACTGGATCATACAATCCCTCCTGCTCCTGTTCAAGAAGACATCTGGCACACTTCCCAATGCTTGCCTGTGCATCTCTTCATCTGCTTCAATAAGATACTGGTTGAGGGGTCTCTGATGACAATGAGGGTAGGCACTCATCTGATTACCACAGATGGTCAGTACAGAGACAAACTGCACCTTGGTTAGGTGGCTTAACTACCCTCTTCCTGGGTTTTCTTGGGAGCTTCCTTCCCATCAGACTTCCACCTAACCCTTACGGTCCCCATTAAGACATCTCTTTCATTACTCTCTCTCCCCCTTATTCTGGAGTCCGATCAGGACACGTTAGATAATTTGGTTCTTTTCATCTGAAATTATTCTTCTCTGATCTCAATGCTCAGAATTCACTACATCCATGTATGATGCCTCTCTCTACCCAGTCTGCTGGAGTCTCTGGCTATTCCAAAAAATGACATTGCACTCTGTCTGAAACTTAACTTTGGCAATCAGCTCCTTATGCATGTTCATTCTAGCACTCCATGTACAATCAAAAACTGAGAATGGTTACGAATATACCCACAAATGCATTAAAGGACAATGGAGTTTATGGAATAGTAATAATTTTAGTCAAATGCTATACATTCTACAAGATACAAGGAGAAGAAGCCATGATTACCTATTTGGAATATTTTTCAAGACACAGAAGAGCTATTGGAGAGGAGCCAAATGGAAGGGAGGCATGGCTAGACCCAGGCTTGTACAGCAAATGGAAAGGTGGTCAAGGGATCCCATGTCACATGGTTGTAATTAGTTGTGCAGAATGACAAAGCCTCGGTTAGATTCCAGTGTGCCTGCAGGTATGGCCCACTTTTCAGAAAGAGATGGTGACCAGTGTCACAGTTATTGAAATATGCACACTCCTGCCCAGAGAGTAGAGATTTCCAAAGCTACTGTTTCATGGAACCAACCTGGAACATACTGGAATACTTCCCTCACACATTAACTCTCAGTCTCAACTATCACCCTCAGAAGTCACATCTATTCCAGGGGTACTTCCCAAGAATTAAGCCCTCCTCTGGAACGAATCCTTCCTCAATACCTTCTGAGAGTTGTTACATTAAAAGGTAGAGTATCATCAACCATCCCACTCATTCTAAGTTTTGCACTGACATGCTCACTCCTCAGAAGAAGGTAGCAATACATTTACGTCCTAAGGACACCGAATAGCTAGTACCTCAACAGGCGACATTTGCAAACATACATCCACAGGAGTATCTCCTTATTTCTGCATTTTTCTGCTGGTCCCAATCTGCACTGCCATCTAGGTGAGAGGTGACATAACTGATTTAACCTGATCCTAAGGGATTTTGAGGAATGACCCTGAAACCAGAGGCACTCTGCTTGAATGTGTGCCATCCCAAGATAAACTCTCTTGCCTTTGTCATGGGCTTTATGTTACCTTTATCCATTGCCCTGCTCTACTGCCTTGGGAACTGTACACTTTGGTACATAGAGAGCAGGCAAACTACTAGTACACATAAATATAAGTAAACGAATCTGAAAATAGATTAGTGTGAAATAAGTAGTCCAGTCAACTGTACCTGAAAATAATGTGTGTCCCAATGTGCTTTAATGGGGTTCGTTCTCTACCTTGCAATTATCACTGATGCTATCTTTGAAGGAAATCAGAAGCAGATATATGTAGGTTTCATTATTTTTTTCTATATTCCCATAATGGAGGTGCATAGTTCCCGAGATGAATTAGAAGACACAGGTGAATTTCTCAAGAATACATTTCACATGATCATGTTATGAATATATGTGTATGTAGACTCCATTTCTTGGAATAGTAAATATGTGATGTCACATGTGAAGCATGGATCTTTTTCATCAAGTAGTGTCTGACTAGGGAGTAGACCGTGCCGTGCCCACCGAAGACACCAACCGGGTTTGATGCTCTGTCCGTCTGGGAAGTAATCACCTGTCTAAAGTCACCAGGAAGATGCAGAGATTCATTTCCATCTGTGGAGTTGTGCAGTTACAGGAGTGTGACACCACACTTGAATAATAGTCTAGTTTAAAGAGGAAGAGTCTGAGTTATCTTTTATTTACAAAACCAAATTCATTTGACTCAACAGGGTCTTCAACAGGGGATTTGATATATAAAACATTTAGCCTTAGCAAAATATTAAGTATAAACCAAGAACAACAACAAAACTAATGACAACTTTTCTAAGCAAAACAGAGAACATCAAAATGTCAAAGTAAGCAAACTTGTAATCAATGAACTAAACCAACAAGTTACACCAAGCGCTATTTTTTACAGTCTGATTTAGTTGCAGGGACTCCACACCATGGCCAGCTATGGACACATGATTGGAAGGCAGCCACAGATTGTTAAAAGCGACTCATGACAAGGATAGTCAGGCGTTTTAGGGCTTTGAAGTTCAAGCAATCATTAAGTATAGTGAGCCCTTTCACCCTCCTCCTGCCTCCCTTGCTTCGATAACCCATCTGTCCCACTCTTCCTCAGGTGCTCAAAGGAGACGGGGACAAGAGGCAAATGCAGCTGTGTCAGCTGCAATCCTGATGCCAAGTGCTGAGAACAGAGAGTTGCAAAAGGAATCAAACACTTTCTTAATATGCCAACAAGAAAAGAACTCCAAGGATCTCTACCAATGACAGTGTGTCCTTCATTGCAGTTCACTGACCATGGTAATGGGACAGCATCAGGAGGTAAGGGAAAAATCACCTCGCAGGGAGGATGGGAGACCAAAGGGGTGTAGTGTAGAGGACCCGTGGGGGCAATTTGCCACTTCCTGAGACCGTGCACGATACCACTGTCATGTTGCAAATTAGTCCTCTACCTAGAGAAGTGATCCTCAAACTATGGGTCATGACTCCTTTGGTGATGCCATGACAATTTCAAAGGGTGACATCTCACATATCCTGCACAGCAAATACTTACATCATAATTCATAACTTAACAAAATTACAATTAAGAAGTTGCAAGAAAATTGAATTTGTGCTTGCAGTTCACCTAAACATGACAAATTGTCTTGGAATGGTCACAGCATTGGAAAGGTTAATAACCATGGAGTTCTATTCTATTAAGGGTCAGAGTCTGTTCCTGGGTGGAGTCTCTGTCACAATTTGCAAAACTGAGTGTCAGCGTCACAGTATCAAAAGATGCTAGCTAAGGATGCTTGCTCAGAGTCATAAGGCTAGACCCACAAGCATGGACATTGCAGTGCAGAGAAAACATTGGGTAGAGTTGTTCATTTCACAATGCTGTTTCCCCCAGGAAGATAGGCACTTACCAATAGAAGAGTGACCCCTCATCCTGCTCTTGGAATTTACTGAAAGCTTCTGAATACTCCTCCTCCAACCTCTGTAGGTCTGCCATGACCTGTTTATGTTCCATCTTGATCTTTTCTAATAAAGGAGTAGGCCATTGGTAGGGCATGGAGCTAGAAGCAAAAAACCACCCTGAACAAAGTTTTCATAAATCACACAAATTCAGGCTGTGTCAAGACTACTGGAGCCCATGGATGGCCACACCCTGCCCACTATGGACTTGACATCTTTCACTCATTACAACCACTGCCTTGAACCCCTATGCCAGCAGAGCCAGTGTGTTCCAGTGAAGAGAGTTGAGGGTGCATGAGCTTTTTCAGTAGGGTTGATAAAATAGCTCACTAAGATATTTCCTGTCGTCTACTTTACATGGGGTGTGCCCTCTAAAAACTGGGATGATGTGTTTCCTCTCTGCAGATCAGAAAATCTCAGTCCCACTGCCTGTCTTTCTGAATGTAGGCCAAAATGACACCATGAGCACTTTTGTGCATGGGACTCAACATTTTGGAGAATGGAACTCATGGAAGATGTGTCAACCCCTGAAGGAGCTTTCTCCATGGAACTAAGGTAAGCCCATTAAAGAATGGGGGAATCCATTGGGGACCCAAATGCAATCACTGGTAGGTATCACTTGGGGACTGTGAAATGGAAACTTCCTCATGCCGAACTACAGAAAGTCTGCTTGCAGGGTCTAGAGGGAAACTCAAGCACAAATGCACAGACACATAGATATAGACACAACACACCTGTGTGTCTCTGCATGTGTGTGTGAAACAGAGAGACCGAGATATGCAGAGAGAGGAGCAAAATGTGAAGTGTTTGATCAGTTGCTGGCCTCTTATCTGTACATTGAAATGTGTGACCAGACATCACTGCTTGCCTCATGAAGAAGCAAGCACACAATGCCTTGCCAGACAAATAGAGAACCACCACAAACTCACAGCAGCTCATAACTCACACACGCTTCCACTTAGCAGCAACGCTCCAAATGCAGCCTGGGAATTCACAGCCCTGTCCCAAAATCACTGAGTTATTTGACTCGGGCTAAAGTCGCTGGTTTTCCTTCAGAGGAAACAGAAAAATAGTGCAACCCCATCCCACTCTTGCCAGGATTCAGGTTCTCCTTTTTGGAAGCTTTTGTATCGATGGTGTCTAGCAAATGTACACCCTGCAAGTGGAGACTGTCAGAAGCTCTGATCCTAGATGAAATAAAGTAGGGGTGAATTTGTGGAACCAAGTTGGTCACCATGGCATTGGAATCAATGAATACTTAGTGTCAGGAGATCCTTCCTTGATGGAGGTGAGGCGCTCTGGAAGCTCCTTTGTTTCCATGGACACTTGATCCAGCTGGGCAATCAGACTGTCCACCTGCTCTTTCAACTCCTTTTTGGTGAGGAGGGCTGTGGGTGGTGAAGGCTCCTCAACAACCCCTGTGGTTAGAAGAATATGAGTAAACTTGCATTATGACAAGCCATAGAGGATATATGGATCACTCTGAGCCCTAAAATATGTTTGTCAAAGATCTTGTGCTGGTCACTCAATGACACACCAATGTATGTTGACCCCTGGCATTTGATGCCCTGCAGGGAATCCTAGATCTCCCATCTGTGAATGTGCTTGCATGTCTGTGCCAGCTGCTCTCCTCTGTCCCCTCAGCACATACTTCAAGACAAGGAAGAAAGAACTTCCTCAAGCGTATTCCTCAGACGATAGAGCATATACAGATCCCTGTGAGACCTCGAAATGTTTCAGAAAGCTCCTGTGCCTGTGACTCAGTGACACACCAATGCATTTTGACCCAGGTTTGAGCTTCCCTCTGATCTCGGAAGGTAGTTGCATGACTCATCCAGCTGCTCTCCACTGTCCCAAAGCACATACTAGAAGCCAACAGAGTAAGAAAGAATATTCCTCAAGCTGATTCACAGCTGAGCTGCAGACTCACCTTTCAATTTAACTGTAGAATTCACAAGTCTGTGGGTTGAGAAGCATGGAGGAAATGAACATAGCCCGCAGGCACTCAGGTCTTTTTAGAGAACCCCAAACATCTAGGCCTGTCTCTCAAAGCACATGTATATAGGTGGAGCAGCCATACAGGTGCAGAACATGAGCACCAGACTCCCAATGGGACATCACTGACAACTCAGGGCACACATAGAAGTTTCATAGTACTTCAAGTTATACACTCCCGATCAAGTAGAGTGATGACCTGTCTTATGCTGAGCACACTCCACTAGTCCCTCCCTCATTCTGGTCTCATTTGGATGCTGGTCCTCCATCAAGCTCACTGACTTGTAAAACTACAAACCAAGGGCTCCCAGCAGAACTTTGAGCCTTTCCCTCGCCAGTTCCTGACATTTGTCAGAGATAGATTACTAGCCTGGAATGGTCAACTTCCCAGACACATGTCAGGAAGTGAAGTTCAGTTTCTTCCCAGAGAACCCGATTCCTGTGCCACCATTACCCAAGTCCCAGCTAACGGCAACCTTCTCCACGGAGCTCTTCATCTCCTGCCCACAACTTACAATTTTTTCTTCAAAGCATTTATTTGTTGAGCCTTGAAAGTGAGGTTGAATGTCAGCTTTCTTCACTCTCTCTCTGGTCTGTCTCCTCTGTCCATTTTCTCTCCTCAGGAGATTCCGCAGTCTTGCCAACATGTTCATCTTTGAACCTTAGTGGCATGAAGTACTCACCAAAGGCAGATGGTGTTGCCACAACACAGATGACATCACTGCATTCTATTGTGTCCAGGATACGATGGAATGTTGAGGAGAGGGGCTGCTAATGTCAAGTGGGATGAAAATGGACTCCCTGCTAACCAGCTTTCCTCATGACTCAGCAGAAGTAAGTAATTCCTATGCATGATTCTTTCCTGGGACACAAAGCCCGCCGTGTAGCACCCCCTTCTTCCAGGAAAACCAGATTTTCCTGATTTATTGGAAGTCAGTGAGTATATTCCACATGGGGATTGGAGTGCTTTGTTCTATGGAGTAGGTGGCACACAGCCAACTGAATTGCCAGGGAGAGGGCCAGTCTTCTATGTTGTTCCTGGTCTATCCCACTACAAGGACGTAGCCCCACAAACTGAATAAGCTACAAGACAGGGGGCCTAGGCTGGTCGTATGCAAGCTCACTCACTAGATGTTGGTCCAAAGTCGTCGGTAGGTCTCCGGAGTTTAGTTCAGCTGTCTTTGTGGATTCATCCTTTCAAGAGCATGACCACCCACTCCCGACTGGATCATACAATCAATCCCTCCTGCTCCTGTTCAACAAGACATCTGGCACACTTCCAACTACTTGACTATGCATCTCTTCATTTGCTTCAATAAGTTACAGGATGAAGGGTCTCTGATGACATGGAGTTTAGTCCTTCATCTGATTACCACAGATGGTCAATAGAGAGACACACTGCACCTTTGGTAGGAGGCTTAACTAAGTTCTTCCAGTTCTTTCTTGGGAACTTGCTTCCCCATAAGGCTTTTCCCTAACTCTTACGGCCCCCATCAAGACAACTCTTTCTTTACACTACCTACCCCTCCTTCCGGAGCACAATCAGTACACCTTGAATACTTTGGTTCTTTTCATATGAAAGTATTCTTCTCTAAGCTCAGAACTCACTACATCCGTGCACGATGCCTCTCTCTACCCAGTTTGCTGGAGTCTCTGGCTACTCCAAAAAATGCCATTGCATCCTGTCTGAAACTTGGCTTTGTCAAACAGCTTCTTATGCATGTTCCTTGTAGTACTCCATTTACAAGCAGAAACTGTGAATGGTCACGAATGTACCAGCAAAGGCATTAAAGAACAATGCAGTATATGGAATATTGATATTTTTATTAAAATGCCATACATTCTACAAGATGGAAGGAGAAGAAGGCATGATTCTCTATTTGGAACATTTTGTAAGACATAGAGGAGCTATGGTTTGGACCCAAATGGAAGTGAGGCATGGCTAAACCCAGGCTGGTACAGCAAATGGAAAGTTGGTTAAGGTTTCCCATGTCACACGGATGTAATTAGAAGTGCAGAATGATGAAGTGTCAGTTAGATTCCAGTGTGGCTGCAGGTATGGCTTACTTTTCAGAAAGGGAAGGTGACCAGTGTCACAGTTATTGAAATATGCACCCTGCACCCCAGATAGTAGAGCTCTCCAAAGCTATGGTTTCATGGAACCAAACTGGAACCCACTGGAATACTTCCCTCACACATTAAATCTCAGACTCAACTATCACCCTCACAAGTCACATGGATTCCAGGGGTACTTCCCAAGAAGAAAGCACTCCTCTGGAGTGAACCGTTCCTCAATACCTTCTGAGAGTTGTTACAGTAAAAGGGTAGAGTATCATCAACCATCCCACTCACTTCCTAGTTTTGCACTGGCATGCTTACTCATCAGAAGGTAGTTTTGCATTTACGTCCTATGAACACTGAGTAGTTAGTGCATCAACAGCCATCCTTTGCAAACCTACATCCACAGGAGATTCTTCTTAATTCTCCATTTTTGTGCTGGGCCCAACCTGCGCTGTCAGCTAGGTGAGAGGTGACATAACTGCTTTAACCTGATCCTAAGGGATTTTGAGGAATGACCCTGGACCCAGAGGCACTGTGCTTGAATGTGTGCCATCCAAAGACAAACTCACTTACTTGCCTTTGTCATGGGCTTTACTTTACTTTTATCCATTGCCCTGCTCTATTGTTTTGGAAACTGTACACTTTGGTACACACAGAGCAGGAAAAGTGCCAGTGCACATAGATATAAGTAAAGGAATCTGAAAAAAAGATCTGTGTGAAATAAGTAGTCTAGTCAACTGCACCTTATAATAATGTGTGTCCCCATATGCTTTAGCGGGTTTCATTCTCTACCTTGCAACCATCATTGTTGCTATCTTGGAAGGAAATCAGAAGCAGATCTATGTGGGTTTCCTTTTTTTTTTTTTTTTAATATTCCCATAATGGAGGTTCATATTTCCTGGGATGAATTAGAAGACACAGGTATATTTCTCTAGAATATTTTGCAAATGATCATGTCATGAATACATGTGTATGGAGACTCCATTTCTTGGAATAGTAAATATGTGAAGTCACGTGTGGAATATGGATTTTTTTGCACCAAGAATTGTTTGACTAAGGAGTAGACCTTGCCGCGCCCACCGCAGACACCATCCGGGTGTGTAGCTGGGAAATAATAATCTTTCTAAAGTCACCAGGATGATGCAGAGATTCATTTCTATCTGTGGAGTTTTGCAGTTAAAGAAGTGTGACATCACACTTGAATAAAAGTCTAGTTTAAAGAGTAAGAGTTTGAATTATTTTTATTTACACAAACAAAGTCATTCGACTCAACAGGGGCTTAAACAGGGTGTTTGATATAGACAACATTTAACCTTAGCAAAATATCAAGTATAAACCAAGAACAAAAAATGGCAAATCTTCTAAGCAAATCAGAGAACACCAACATGTCAACCTAAGCAAAATTGAAATCGAAAAACTAAACAAGCAAGTTCAGCAAAGCACTTTGTTTTCCAGTCTGATTTGGTAACACGGACTCCACACCATTTCCAGCTATGGAGACATGATTGGAAGGCAGCCACAGATTGTTCAAAGCGATTCATGACAAGGATAGGCAGGCGACTTAGGGCTTGGAAGGTGAAGTAATCATTAAGGATTAATGTTTTTGTCCTTGAGTGGAGAATGCTATGGCTTGTGGTTTTCTGTGTCTTCCTTCAGCCTTCTGAATTCACTGAAAGGGTGCTGTGAGAGAAAGAAAGACAATGAGATCTCAAAGTAGCCTTTTTCGTTCAATGTTGAGATAGAATCAGGGCCCATCGACACCCAGGAGACCAGAGTCAAGAAAGAAAATCCACCCGAAGAATGCCATGCTTTCTGGAAATGTCATGCGATAGTAGGTCACCTGCCTGTCACAGAAGTTTAGTGGCCCTGCTGCAGCATGTCTGTCTGCACAAGGCTGTCATCATGCCCTGAAGCTTGCTCAAGTTCGTGCTGTAATTTTTCTGATCTGGAGAAGGAAGGAAGGCATTTAGAGCATATTCCAAGTGGGGTCCTTCCTTGTGGGCTCTGAAACTCTGCCCTCACCAAAAGACACATCGTGCCTGATGCTCAACGTTGATCTTTCCATGGAAGCCATTGTTTGTATCCCTAAGGAACAGTGGTCACTGATCCCTTGAGTTTGAATGTTTTGAAGCCCTAAGAAGTGTTAGATGTTTGATCGCAGCAATGTACCTGTATATGCTCTATGAGAAAAAATGAAGCATTCTTCATCAGTTCAAAGACAGTATTGTAACAAAAGGAATAGCAAATTAAATCCATGTATAACAGCATAGGAGAGAAAACAGAGCTTTCATGGTGAATTAGATATGGGCCACCCCAATTTATAGGTTGACATAATACAACATTGCTGCTTAGACAACTGCACAAATCTAAGGGACATCTTCAAGCATCCTGCTGAGAAGGAGCCTTCCATCCAGGCAATATGCAAGATGGCAACTACCATGGTGGAGCAGTATTGCCTCAGATGTGTGCCTGGGAACACAGGCACATGGAGTCTTCGGGGGCTTTTGATTTAGTAAAGAAAACCAGCCTTGTTTTCCTAAGGATGAAAGGTGGGAATCGCCATCCTGTTTCTCTAAAAGAGTCTGCCACACAAAACCTTGTGAGAGTTCACAATGCTACCTCAGGCAACACATCTGTCTGAACATAAGGTATCTGTGGAACACTTTCCATGGGAAATGGCCAAACACAGAGAACAGCCAAAAGAATAGCAAAGAGAAGCCAAGGATGGGAATCTCATCCATACAGCTTATGTTTCTTAATGAAACCATAAGTTTCTTCTGGCATTTTAAGACGCAGGTATATTGAAGCTCAAGCTTATGAGGCAAAAGCAGGCAGAGCTGTGTGAGTTCAAGGAAAGCCCTGTGAGAACATACGAGAAAACTCAGAAGAGAGCAAGGTAGACATCATTCTACAACTCCCTGAATGTCGAGCATGTTATTACCTGTAAGGAACTTCTTCTCATCTGCATCAGCACGACCCTGACTTTTCTTCTTATGATATTGTAGGGGAGAGGTGTGAATATGCAGATACCACAAAAGGCAGCGACCCGAGGTAGAAGAAGGAGATCCACCTGGATCCAAATCCCAACTCCCACTCTGGTACATACCTCATCAGGGAGACAGTCAAGTAATGCTGCAGCTTTTCTGCAAACTTCTTCTTCTGGTTGACCAGCTCCCTCTCCTTCTGCTGGGACTGCAGGTTTCCCTCCAGTCTCTGCGGCTCCTATTCATTAGAAGAATAAGTTCTTAGGAGCGTTTTGAGCACAGGCATGAGTACATTCGCTCACTGTACAAGCACGCAGGGAGGATACCAGGAGCTTGGTGGTCTTTCAGTTTTACCAAAATCAAAGCTTCTTGGTAGGAAGGATGCCCATTTCACAGCAGAGACTGACAAACCTGAAATCTCTTCAAGCGATTATGCACATGCTTGGTGTATGATATACAACGCCCATAGCTCCAAACACAAAACAAACCACCAAAGAACAGAGACCGGGAGAGATCCAGAGATAGAAACGCACATATGGAATCTGAGCACAAAAGAAGATGAGAAATGTGCACACTCCTCCCCAGAAAGTAGAGCTTTCCACAGCTATTGTTTGATGGAACCAAACTGGAACCCACTGGAATACTTCCCTCACACATTAACTCTCAGACTCAACTCATACCCTCAGAAGTCACATGGATTCCAGGGGTACTTCACAAGAAGAATGCACTCCTCTGGAACGAAGCCTTCTTCCAAACCTTCTGAGAGTTGTTATAGTAAAAGAGTAGAGTATCATCAGCCATCCGACTCACTTCCTAGTTTTGCACTGACATGCCCACCCATCAGAAGAAGGTAGCATTGCAGTTACTTCCTATGAACACTGAGTAGCTAGTGCATCAACAGCCATCATTTCCAAAAGCTACTTCGACAGGAGTATCTTCTCATTTCTCCATTTCTGTGCTGGGCCTAACCTGCACTGTTATCTAGGTGAGAGGTGATATAACTGCTTTAACCTGATCCTAAGGGATTTTGAGGAATGACCCTGAACCCAGAGGCACTCTGCTTGAATGTGTGCCATCCCAAGACAAACTCCCTTGCCTTTGTCATGGGCGTTTCTTTTCCTTTATCCATTGCCCTGCAGTGTTGTTTTGGAAACTGTATACTTTGGTACACAGAGGGCAGGCTAACTACCAGTACATATAAATATAAGTAAACGGATCTGAAAAAAGGATTTGTGTGAAATAAGTAGTCCAGTCAACTGTACCTTACAATAATGTGTGTCCCAATATGCCTTAGCAGGTTTCATTCTCTACCTTGCAATTGTCACTGTTGCTACCTTTGAAGGAAATCAGAAGCAGATATATGTGGGTTTCATTATTTTTTTATATTCCCATAATGGAGGTTCATTTTTCCTGAGATGAATTAAAGACACAAGTGTATTTCTCAAGAATATCTTGCACATGCTCATGTCATAAATATATGTGTATGGAGACTCCATTTCTTGGAGTAGCAAATATGTGATGTCACGTTGGGAATAGGTATCTTTTTGCATCAAGTAGTGTTTGACTAGGGAGTACACCATGCCTTCCAACTGGGTTTTTAGCTCTGTCTGTCTGGGAAATAATAACCTGTCTAAAGTCACCAGGAAGATGCACAGATTCATTTCTATTTGTGGAGTTTTGCAGTTATAAGAGTGTGACACCACACTTGAATAAATGTCTAGTTTAAAGAGGAAGTTTTTGATTTATTTTTTATTTACAAAAACAAAGTAATTTGACTCAACAGGGGCTTAAACAGGGTATTTGATACATAAAACATTTAGCCTTAGCAACATATTAATTATAAACCAAGAACAATAAATGACAAAACTTCTAAGCAAAACAGAGAACATCAAAATGTTAAAGTTATCAAACTTGAAATCAATGAACTAAACATGCAAGTTAAGCTAAGCGCTATTCATTATAGTCTGGTTTATTTCCACGGACTACACACCATGGGCAGCTATGGACCCAAAATGGGAAGGTAGCCACATATTGTTCAAAGGCATTCTTGACAAGGATAGCCAGGCGTCTTAGGGCTTCAAGTGCAAGCAATCATTAAGGTTTGATGTTTTATTCCCTGAGTGGAGAATGCTATGGCTTGTGGTTTTCTGTGTCTTCTTTCAGCCTTCTGAATTCACTGATAGAGTGCTGTGAGAGAAAGAAAGGCAATGAGATCCAAAAGTAGCCTTTTTCATTCAATGAAGAGACAGAATCTGAGCCCATTGACATGCAGGAGACCAGAGTCTAGAAAGAAAAGCCAGCCAAAGAATGTCATGGTTTCTGAAAATGTTACAAGAAGGTAGGTCACCTGCCTGTCACAGAAGTTTAGTGGCCCTGCTACAGCATCTCTGTCTGCATGAGTCTCTCATCATACCCTGAAGCTTGCTCCAGTACATGCTGTAGTTTTTCTGATCTAGTGGAGGAAGGAAGGCATTTAGAGTACATTCCTAGTGGGGTCCTTCTGTGTTGGCTCTTAAACTCTGACCTCTCCAAAAGACACATTGTACCTGATGCTCAACATTGATCTTTCGATGGAAGCCATAGTTTGTATCCCTAAGGAACAATGATCACTGATCCCTTTAATTTGAATATTTTCAACCTCTAACAAGTGTCTCATTTGATCAGAGTAATGTACATATATGCTCTATGAGAAAGAATGACACTTTCTTCATCAGTCCGGTGACAATATTGTAACAAAAGAAATAACAAATTAAATCCATGTATACAACATAGGAGAGAAAACAGAATATTCATGGTGAATTAGACATGGGCCACCCCAATTTATAGGTAGACATAATACAGCATTGCTGCTTGGACAACTGGACAAAGCCACGGGACATCTTCATGGCTCCTGCTGAGAAGGAACCTTCCATCCAGGCAATATGCAAGTTTGAGCCTACCATGGTGGAGCAGTATTGCCTCAGTTGTGTGCCTGGGTACATGGAGTCTTCTGGGGGTTTTGATTTAGTAAAGAAAACTGGCCTTGTTTTCCTAAGGATGAAATGTGGGAATCGACATCCTTTTTCTCTAAGAGTCTGAGATATACAACACCTTGTGAGAATTCACAATAATCCCTCAGCAGACACATCTGTGTGAACTTACGGTATCTTTGGAACACTTTCCATGGGAAATGGCCAAACAAAGAGAACAGCCAACAGAATAGCAAAGAGAAGCCAAGGATGGGAATCTCATCCATAGAGCTTATGTTTCTCAGTGAAAACGTAAATTGCTTCCGGCATTTTAAGACATAGCTTTATTGAAGCCCAGGCTTAGGAGGCAAAAGCAGGCAGAGCTGTGGGAGGTCAAGGAAAGCCCTGTAAGAAGATACCAGAAAACTTAGAAGGGAGCAAGTTGGGCATCATTGTAGAGAGCCACTGGTGCCATTTCCAAAGATGTACAAGAATGCAGGGAGGATACAAGGATTTTGATTTTCTTCCTGTTTTACCAAAATCAAAGCTTCTTGGTAGGAAGAATGCCCGTTTCAGAGGAGAGACTGAGAAACCTGAAATCTTTTCAAGCGATTATACACATGCTTGGCATTCTGTGATAACCAGAGTGGGTTACCCGGCTCATGCCAAGGTAGTCCCTGAATACTGCCGTTGCCCTGTGTCACCCATCACCCCGGATTTTTTGTTTTTTAATTTTATCAATGGCTGTATCAGTATAGAATGTTCTGCTCCAGTGTCCACTAAAATGTCAACTGGTCTCCCCTCTACTTTCAAGTTACCCTCTGCTCACCAGGGGTCCGAATCCATCTTCCCTAATCTTCATCTTTCCACAGGGCTAGCACCTTCGATCCCGTTTCTCTTCTTGGGTCAGTTGCTGCAGACTGCTCAGTGGGCAACAGGCCTGAGTGGAGACCAAATCTCCGATGACCAGGTCAGGAGTGCCTTTGGCATGCCAGACAGACACTAACACACTGGATGTGGTTTGCAACTGCTGCAGTTTTTACTTAAGAGCATAGGGTTTTTATGCAGAAAGTTCAAGGAACAGATCTTTGTCCACACTTTAGTATTTACAGAAATACTATAAAAATGTTAGCAATTCCCTTGAAGCATGAGATTATAAAAACATCTATTTTGGCCTGTCTGTGGTTAGCATATCAGGGATTTGGCTCACTGAGTTTAGGGAGTAGTCATTGCCAATGACTTTTAACAGCATTGATAACAACTCTTGTACTCTTTTACTTATTTAGGGGCCCTAAGATCAAAAGTTAGAGTTTCCTAGTAAATCCCACAACAGCTTTGTTGTGGGCAGGCTATAATTAGGCAAGGTCATCTTGTGGCAAATTCCTACAGCTTTAGCTATGTTAATTTTCAGGCTTTGTGCTGACACCTGAAGTCTCAATGGTGCCCCATGAGTTTTGTAATTTGTTGGGAGCTGGCCCCGGAGTCACATTCTCTTGCAGAATTACTTATACCTTAAAACTTGAATTAAGCCTTATCTTGGTAAAAGAGAGAACTGTTTAACAAGCAGTCTGCTCCACTCACCCTGGAACTGAGATGAATCAGACCCCAGGAACTAAGTCAGATGCCAGGAACTGAGATAAGCAGATTTTATGGTCTGATGTTTATGGCCTCAGAGTCGGCACAGCTACCCCCTCCCCAATTCCTCTCCACTTTGCTTTATAAACTCCTCTTTGTGACTAATAAAGTTAGACCTTGACAAGCATTGCTTGGTCTTGTTCCTTCTTTCTCTCCCATTATTTTCAGGTTCTAGCCCACCTCGATCCATGAATAACTAGGTCCCACTCGTCAGGCAAGTGGTGCCCAACCTGCTGCTCCAGGGATGGCTTTTACAGAATGGAGTCCCCTATCCCTGAAGAAAATCGGTAGTATACACCGAGAACAGTGCTGGACCTGCGGACCTGCGAGCTGCAGTGTAAGAATGGAAAAATTTAGCCGAACTCTTCATGACCCCAGGAGTAGGCAAAAGGTCACATTCTTGACTGTTTACGACAGGGCAGTTTTATGACAGCACCTGTGAGTGAATGAACAAGAAATGAGCCTTTTCACCCTACACAGAAGCCCTAGCGAAAGGAGCCTTCCTGGGCTAAGCGTGGGCTTGGATAGTTCAAATTGATTGGTCCACACTGGATGCTATGAGATGATTGGTTTTTGAAGCGCAGGCTTTGTTGTAACCCTATAAAAGCTGTCTGAACCCTGTACCTGGGGTTCCCAGTCCTCTACCCCACATGGAGTATGGCTGTGCATCACAGTGCACTGGAATATAAAAGACCTCATGCTTTTACATCAAGACCACTTCTTGTGAGTGAATTGGGGGGGGGGTGCCTTTCCTGAGTCCAGGCTTGAGAGTCCAGGCCCTCTGTGGTTCTATCATTTGGTGCATTGACCGGGAATGGCCCGGAGACTGTGACCACCCCTCTCACTTGAGAACCTGGACTTGGATTTACTGGGACCCACTCTGATGTATGTGTGTGTGCTGGTATGTATTATATGTTGGCCAGCATCTCTGTTCTGAATATGTGTTTTCTGGTATCTGTTTTCTGCCTGTTTGCTGTAGACAAGGGTGGGTCACGTGTCTGGATCTGTTAGTTGCTGTTTGATGTGTTTTCTGGTACTGGTTTTCTGCAAAGCATTCTCGGTTATGGTCTACAGCTGCCTTCTTAGGCTCTAAAGACTAAATGGCTGTGATCAGCAGACCTGCTATTCGGTCATAAAGCTGTGTTCCTGGGGGAATCTCCAGGGGGGATATAAGAAGCCTGGGGATGCCCAGTTGTATGCTTCTGTCTGTAGGCAAATAGGAATAGGGCCTCGGTGAGGAGGCTCTAGGCTTCTGGCTTCTGTGGTCAGTATGACCAAGTCTGAATCTGTTTGATGCTTTGGGGGGGTGGCACCCTGGGAGATGAGAAGCTCTCAGCTTCTGTCTGTGGGTGAGTAGGACCAAATCTGAATCTCTTTGCTGCTTCCCCGGGATACCCCGGGAGGTGAGGAGGTTCTCGGCTTCTGTCTGTTAGTTGGTAGGACTGAACTCTGAATCTGTTTGCTGCCTGATGTTTGCTGGAGACTCGGCAGGTCACGTGTCTGGGTCTGTTAGTTTCTGTTTGATGTGTTTTCGTTCTGTGAGTCTTTGGCATCTTGTCTTTGTCTATAGTTTTACCCTAGGACTGACTGTGAGGGACGACTCTCCCTTAGTTTAACTCTTGACCACTGGACTGAAGTTAACCCATCATTTGTCAGTAGAGATTAAGGAGATTCTGGCAGACTTTTGTGCCTGAGATGGTGGACATTCAGTGTCGCATGGCATTTAATTTTGAGATGATCCAAGCCGTTAAGGCAACTGTTTTTAAGGACCTGGCTCTCTTCCTGACCCACTGCCAGGGAGCATTTATGCAGGCCCATCTTTGGGGCCCGGGAAGACCCAGCAAGAATGTAAAAGTGCGGGTCTCTCACCCCCTGGAACAAGCCACCAGGGCTAGGTGCAGCCACGAGGCTGTGGGCCAGGGCGGCAGGGGCGGAGCCACGCCGGAATGGATGGGCAGGGTTATGACCATGTCCCTGTGCATGTTTGGCTCCCTCCAGTTTCCAGATTATAGCCTCCAGTGCTGTGCCTCAGATCTTTGTAATTGGAAAACTAGATCCTTATAATTAAAAACTAACCATCCACCTTTCTCAAATGCCTCACGGGGTTGGTAGAGTCTCTTGTGTTTTGTCAACAGTCAACAGCCTGCTTCAGAAGCTCTTAACAACTGAGGAGCAGGAGAGAATACTATTGACTTGGGATTCCTTTCGGCTCACCCCAGTTGGGACTGCAACACCACGGAATGTAGGAGGAGCTTAAAAGTCTATCACCAGGCTCTGATGGCAGGTCTCCCAGGTGCTGTGAGACAGCCCACCAATTTAGCTGAGATGAGGGAGGTTATTCAGGGACCAACCAAATCTCCCTCAGTGTTTCTTAAAAGGCTCATAGAGGCCTTCAGGCGGTTTACTCCCTTTGACCCTACCTCAGAAGCCCAGAGAGCTTCAATGACTCTGGCTTTTAGAGGGAGAACAGGCATGACAGAAAACAGGAAAGAAATTCGACTAAAATCTTGGCCGCAGTAATTAAAAAATTTTTAGAGCAGGCCCTAGACAGTCAGGAAGCCTGGGCAACAGGACCCCTCTTGACAAAGACTAATGTGCATATGGTAATGGGTGCAATATTCATGGACTACCCTTCGGTAGAACAGTGAACCTTGGCGTGGGTCGGGTATCTCACTTGTTCCTAGTTATCCCAGGATGCCCTTACCCTCTGTTAGGAAGAGACATCCTGTCAAAAGCAGGAGCCCGGATTCATTTTGACTCTGAACAGCCATCAGTTACCAATACACGGGGAAATCAATTGCAGGTCCTTACTGTTAGGCTAAAAGATGAGTGCAGACTCCACTTTGAGGAGCCAGAGCTTGACCTCAACTGATCAGATGGAGCTGGAACCTCCAATATGGACTGATGATTGCCCCATACTCCCTTAGCTTGGGCTAAAATACCCAGAATGGGTCTGGCCAAACAAATGCCTGCACAGGTTATTCAGCTGAAAGCTAGTGCTGCTACACCAGTGTCAGTTAAACAGTACCCCATGAGTAGAGAGGCCCGGGAAGAAATTCGACCCCACATCCAGAGGTGAATCCAGCAAGGTGTCCTGGTTCCTATTCAATCTCCCTGAAACACTCCCTTGCTGACAGTTAAAAAGCCTGGTACCAATGATTATCGGCCAGTGCAGGACTTGAGAGAGAAGTCAATAAAAGGACACAGGACATACATCCAACTGTCCTAAACCCTCCTGAGTGCCCTCACACCTGAGCAGAGCTGCTACATCATATTAGACCTAAAAGATGCCTTCTTCTGCCTGAGGTTACATCCTACCAGCCAACCGCTTTTACCTTTGAATGGAGGGACCCCCGACACGGGCAGAACCTGACAGCTCACTTGGACCCGACTGCCACAAGGGTTTAAGAACTCCCCAACCATCTTTAATAAGGCCCTTCCTAAAGATCTGGCCAGCATCAGGATCCAACTCCCCCAGGTGACCTTCCTCCAGTACGTGGATGACCTACTTCTAGCAGGAGCCACCCAGCAGGACTGCATGGAAGGAGCAAAGCACTGCTGCTGGAACTGTCAGATCTGGGCTATGGAGCTTCTGTCAAAAAGGCCCAGATCTGCAGGAGAGAGGTAAAGTACCTGGGGTACAGTCCACGGGATGGGCAAGGATGGCTGACAGAGGCTTGGAAGGAAACCGGAGTCCCAACCACAGCCAGGCAAATGAGAAAATTTCTGGGGACAGCTGGGTTTTGCAGGCTATGGATCCCAGGGTTCGCGACCCTAGCAGCCCCTCTCTACCCACTGACTAAGAATAAAGAAAAAGAAAAATTCTCTTGGGCTTCAGAGCATCAGGAGGCATTTGATGCCATTAAGAAGGCCCTGCTGAGTGCACCTGCACTAGCTCTCCCTGATGTAACTAAACCTTTTACCCTTTATGTAGATGAGTGTAAGAAAATAGCCCTGGTGGGGGGTTTAACTCAATCCCTGGGGCCATGAAACAGACCAGTGGCTTATCTGTCAAGGAAGCTTGATCCTGTAGCCAATGAATGGCCTGGCTGCCTAAAAGCTATTGTGGCTGTGGTGGTACTGGTCAAAGACGCTGACAAGCTGACTTTGGGGCAGAAAGTAACCATAAGAGCCCCCCATGCACTGGAGAGCATCGCCCGGCAGCCCCCAGTCCGATGGATGACCAATGCTTGCATGACTCACTACCAAAACCTGCTTCTCACTGAGAGAATTACCTTCCTCTGCCAGCTACCCTCAACCCTGCCACTCTACTGCCTGAGGAGACTGATGAACCGGTGATTCATGACTGCCAACAAATGCTGGTAAAAGAGACTGGAGGTTGCAAAGATCTCACGGACATCCTGCTGGCCAGGGAGGCATTGAACTGGTTCACCAATGGGAACAACTACATGGTACAAGGTAAAAAATTGGCTGGGGCAGCAATGATTGGCCAGCAGCCTGCCAGAAGAAACCTCAGCATGATAAGCTGAGCTCATGGCCTTAACACAAGCATTGCAGCTGGCCAAAGAGAGAATCCGTAAACATCTACACGGGCAGCAGTTATGCTTTTGTAACTGTACATGTACACAGGGTAATCTGTAGACAAAGGGGACTTGCTATACTTTAGATAGAAAGAAGCTTTACCTTACTCAGAAGGGTTAGAATATGTCCAGCGGATACATCGTCTAACCCACCTAGGGGCTGAACATCTGCAGAGACTGATTAGAACATCCCCTTGTCATATTCTAAGACTATTGGGGTGGCCGACTCAGCAGTAAAACATTGTGTGCCTTGTCAGTTGGTTAATGCTAACCCTGCAAGAATGCCTCCTGGGAAGAGACTGAGGAGAAGCCATCCAGGTGCTCATTGGGAAATAGACTTCACTGAGTTAAATCCTGCCAAATATGGTAACAAGTACTTATTAGTTTTATAGACACATTTTCAGGATGGGTAGAGGCTTACCCTACCAAGAAGGAGACATCAACCATGGTGGCTAAGAAAATACTGTTGCCCAGGTAAGTCAGGGACTAGCCTAGACAGTGGGGGGTTGATTGGAAATTACATTGTGCATACAGACCCCAAATTTCAGTGCATGTAAACAGGATAAACAAAACCATTAAATAGACCCTCACTAAATTGACCACAGAGACTGACATTAAATACTAAATAGCTCGCCTAACCTTTGTGCTTTTCAGGGTTAGAAACACACCCCTGGACTGTTTGGGCTGACCTCCTATCATTGGCTCTGTGGGAGGGGGCCCTCCACTGATGAAAATTGCCTCTGTACATAGTGCTGATGTGCTGCTTTCCAAGCCTTTGTTTACTATGCTTAAGGTGCTCAATTGGGTGAGACGGTGAACATGGAAGCTTCTCTGGGAGGCCTACTTGGCAAAAGAAAAGTTCTGAAGTTCCACACCACTTCCAAGTTGGAGGAGATTCAATCTCTGTTAGATGCCACCGCACAGCAACCTTGAGACTTGGTGAAAAGGCCAACATTGTGGCCATTCCAGAATATGTCCTCTTCCCCTGGACCCAACCCCATGCCACTCGAGGTTATAAGACCCAGGAACAGTCTCTTACAACTGCTCATTTTATTCTTATCTTGTTGCTCACTGTTACTTTTATTAGGGAGCATGTGAGTGCAGTCCAAATTATGGCCTTTTAGTCCTCCCAGTTCTAAGACTAGAACCATTAACCAGAGAAGAAGTGGGGAATGTAAGGATGGAAAAAATTTAGCCCTAACTCTCCACTGACCTCAGGAGTAGACAAAAGGTCACATTCTTGACTGTTTATGACAGGGCGGTTTTATGACAGTACCTGTAAGTGAATGAACAAGAAATGAGCCTTGTCACCCTACCCAGAAGCCCTAGCAAAAGCAGCCTTCCTGGGCTAAGTGCGGGCTTGTCACACTTCCCAGAAGCCCTAGCAAAAGCAGACTTCCTGGGCTAAGCCAGGGCTTGGATAGCTCAAATTGATTGGTCCACACTAGATGCTATGAGATGTTTGGTTTGTGATGTGTGGGCTTTGTTGTAACCCTATAAAAGCTGTCTGAACCCTGTACCCAGGGTTCCCAGTCCTCTACCTCACGTGGAGTATGGCTGTGGACCCCAGTGCACTGGAATATAAAAGACCTCATGCTTTTACATCAAGACTGCTTCTAGTGAAGTGGTTTGGGGGGGGGCACCTTTCCTGAGTTGGGTTGTGAGGGTCCAAGCCCTCCGCGGGTCTTTCAGCAGCATGGCGATTTGGAATCTGTCCTCACTGCTCATGAGCACACTGATTCCTGGTGAGTTGCCCCTTGTTCCGTTCCATAATAATGGGTCAATAATTGTCCAAGAAGTTAAGTTCATTAGGAACTTCAAGTCTTCCCTTTCGAGAAAGGGGTATTAGAGCTTCATGTAAAGAGTAAGTTTCTTTGCTTTCGTTTCTAAAAATTGTCCTTGTGTTATTCTGAAAGGACCAGATATTCACTCCCTGACATGGCAAAAGGTGGCTGAGGATCTTATTAGACTAGTTAAAGAACAGGACCTAGAGGCCCTAAGCCTTAGGAACTCCTGCTGTGGCTAATGCCCAACCAAGTGCATAGAAAAATGAATGCAGCCTGTCAGAAACTGGTGAATTTATTGAAATTTGTTCAGATTTTGGATGCTCATATTTTAAGGGTTGTCTATAACAGCCGCATTACAAGAGATTTCAATAAGGATGTTTTATTTCAACAAGCAAATCTTGGCCTAGAAAAAAGGAGGGCTAAAAGATGTATGTATATGTATGTATGTTCTGTATGTATGGTATGGCCACACATGTGAGTGTTTGAATGTCTGAAGTGTGGTTGTGAATATGTGAATGTGTGAATCCCAACAATAAGTACTATTTGAATTTTTTGGGATATAAATAAATAAATAAATAAAAATAAAAAGAGAGGGGGAGAGAGAGACATCAGGGTTGGAGATCTGCATCTCCCATGACTGTCTCAGAAATCTTCCTAAATTTTGGTGGTTAAAAAAGAAATCGAAAGAATGGAGGTTGATATAAGATTTGAGAAAACCTATTGAAAGGAGGCCTCTGGAAAATGCAGGCCCTGTTAGGCCCCCACCTGGATAGGTGTCAGTGAAAATGCAAATGAGACCATGTCACCTATTGAGAAAAAGCCTCAGGGAACTGCAGGCCCTGTTAGTCACCCCCCCCACACACACCTAGAAAGTTGTCTGTGGAAATGCAAATGAGACCAGGTCAGCTAATGAAAGCTTTACAGGTCAGACTAAAAAGTTTTCAAAAGTATTTGGGACTTATGTTACATCCTAAAGAAATTAAGCCTCAAAAATTATAAATTAGAAAAGATAGCTTATGATCATTGAATAATGTTCAGAAGTTATTAGGAAATATTCCAATGGTTATGTCCTTTTTTAAAAAGCACCTACTGGTCATTTGAAACCTTTAAGCCATATCCTGAAAGGAGACAGTGATCCCAATTCACCTAGACAGCTAAATGAAGAGAGTAGACAAGTTCTCTTACAATTGGAGAATGCAATCCAGCATCAGAAGATATGCTATATTGACTATGCAAAACCATGGGAGGCTTATGCGCTTTCCATACAGCATAGTCCAAATTCTTTCTGTCTCATGGCAAAGGGGACCATTGTTCTGGTTGCATTTACCTGTTTCCCCAGCCAAAGTGTAAAATCCTTATTTTAAAGCAGTAGCTTGTATGGTACAAAATGTTGTCTAAGAGATATTTTGCCAGAGAACCAAGCGTAATATATGTTGCCTATACCAAATAGTAAGTTAATGATTATTTCAAAATCTTTACAACCAGCAATTAACAGGCAAAGGAATGTTTACTTAGATGGTGAGGGGTTACCCCCCTTTTCTGAGAGTGGGCTCGGGTGCCAGCCGTGGCACTCCTGACTTAAGGAGTTAATTTTCTTTTATCATTAGAAGTTTCCTTTCTTGTATAGATTTAGCGACTACGTTTTCAAGCTTTTTATTAATTATAATTTTTGGTCCATCAGCTTTTGCTCAGTTTTAGGAAAAAATTGATAATCAGTTTATAGACATTATAATTTGTACTAATACATCCTTTTGTATTCCCTAAAATTGTAAGGAGTAACCATGTTAAAAATGCTATGTTAGTTTTTACTGATGGTTCTTCTGATGGAAAAGCAGCTTATGTTATTTATTGATGGGAAAAGAATATGTAGTACAGACAGATCCAGCTTCAGCTCAGATAGTTGAGTTATAAGCTGTTGCAATAATTTTTCAGCATGTAATGAAAGATTCATTTAACTCATATATTAGTCATTATGTTTTTTAGAGCTCTTCAAGTTTTAGAGATAGTTCCATACATTGGAACTAGTAATAATCAGGTTAAATTATTGTTTGAGCAAATTCAAAGTGCCATTCATAAAAGAAAGGCATCTTGCTTTGTGGGTCATATAAGAGCTCATTCAAACCTTCCCGGCCCACTGGATAAAAGTAATGAGTCAGATGATAGTCACTATCTCAGGTAAAATTAGCTCAGCAGTCACACAGCTTTCATCATCAAAATAGTAGTAGTTTAAGAAAACAGTTTGGTTTAACTAGAGAGATGCAAAAATCCATTCAGGTTACTTCCAGCCCTATATCCTGGATGGCCTCTCCACTAATATATGGGAAAGAGATATCTTAGGAGAGATGGGAATTGTCCTTACTACCCAAACCCTCGCCCAAGGCGCTCCACCAAGAGACAAAGCTCTCCAGATGATGTGTAAAATGGGCTGGGACAAAGGACAAGGGCTAGGTAAGCTGGAGCAAGGAGAAGTTCTCTCTGTGGCCACTCTCCCATTAGACATGTTAGCCGTTTTTAAGAAGGGTTGCTGTTGCACTGCTAGCCCCCATTCCCATTGCATGGATTTCTGACATTCAATGTGGATGGGACAGTGACTCCTAACTGCAGAAAAACTTCTAGCGGCTTCCCAACTAGTTCAGAACAATTGGAGGCAGGACATGTGATCCCCTTTCTGATTTAAAAGGCTTCAGGAAAAAGGAGATTGCTCCAGGATTTGAGGACCATTAATTCAACAATGCAGCCTATGGGAACTCTTCAGTCTGGCTTGCCCTCACCTGTGGTTATTCCTAAAGATTGGCATCTAATTGTTATTAATTTAAAGGATTGCTTCTTTTCCTTTCTGCTGTCGAGATAGCCCCAGGTTTGCATTTAGCCTTCCTTCCATTAACTTTTCTAGTCAGTAACATGCCCTTCACTTTCAATGGGTGGTGCTCCCACAAGGGCTAATAGCCCTACAATATGCCAGGCTTATGTGGCTGCCTGCCTGGATCCTATCAGGTACAAGTTTTCTAATCTTTACATTATCCATTATGTGGATGAAATTCTGCTGGCAGCACCTGCTGAGGAGAGATGTCTTGAAGTGTTTGCTAAATTGCAGGAGCTCCTGGAGGCTCACGGATTTATTTTGGCCCCAGAGAAGGTTCAAAATAAACCTCCTTACAAATATCTAGGCCACTGAATCCAACAGACAGTCCTCCGGCCTCAAAGGCTCCAAATTGTTTGACTGTTCAAATTTAAAAACTCTTCATGATTGGTAAAACTTTTTGGGAGATGTTCAATGGATCTGCCTCTTTTCCATTAAAACAGGGGAGCTTAGACCAATATATGATATTCTTCCAGGGGATCCAGCTCTGACCTCTTCCAGACAATTTACACCAAGGCCAAAGAGGACTTCCAATTACTATTAAAAAGCATTTGCAGCCTAGATTATGAACAGCCTCTTGGTGTAGTTGTATTTTCCTCCAGTTTTTCACCCAGTGCTGGTTTTTGGCAAAATGGCCCTATATATTGGAATCATTTGCCAGCCTCCCCTAAGAAGGTGGCATCATCGTCAAAATAGGAATAGTCTAAGAAAAGAGTTTGGTTTAACTACAGAGACTGCTCAACAAATTGTCAAACAATGTGATATGTATGTGCCCACAATATTTACCAGTAACTAATATAGAGTAAAATCCTCAGGCCTGCTTCCTAATTATTTATGTCAAATGGATGTTACTCATATTTCAAAATTTGGCAGATTAAAGTATGTGCATGTGACAGTCGATACATATTCGGGCTTCTTAATGGCCACTGCACAAACTGGAGAAGCCACTAAGCATGTAATAAGTCACTGTTTAAAAGGTTTTACTTACATGGGAGTTCTAAAAAATTATAAAGACTGACAACGGATCTAGATATACTAGTAAAGCATTTCAACATTTTGTGCCCAATAAAAAATTAAAAATATAACAGGCATTCTTTATGATCCTAAAGAGCAAAGAATTGTGGAGCATGCTCATAGCTCCTTAAAAATGCCACTTATAAGGAGAAGGGAGTCATGCCCCCAGTCTCCACATGATACATTAAATCATGCACTCTTCATTTTAAATTTTATGAATGTGGATGCTATGAGCAATCTGTGGCAGACAAATTGTGATATGATGGAACTTGAGAGTTTTACTCAAGTCAAATGGAAAGATCCATGTACTAGACTATGGAAAGGGCCCAAACCTGTCCTAATATGGGGTTGAATCTACTAATTTCCTAGCCCTGCCTATACTGTCTGTCTCTGCTGACCAATCAGCATTTTATTAAACCAGTATGAGTGACAAATCTTTTCATTGAATGAGAATATTATCAGACCTGAGGTTCAGGCCTCCCTCTGACATTGCTGGGCCTCATCTCATACTGCTCCTGGGCCAGAGGCTCTGGCCTCCCTCTGATGTACCACACTCCATTTTTACCTCTCTGACAATCCTCAGAGTCAAAAGGTTGGTATCCTCTGTATGCCCCACATTATCACTACCTGTCTCTGTCCTATATTGTCACTCCCTGTATCCTCTGTACAGATTCCCAGACCTCTATGTTTAACTAATGGCCAGCATTTTTCACTGATCATCAGGGAAGCTTTATTGGTCAGAAAACAAACAAAATATCACAACAGGAGTGTGCTGGCACAAGAAGTGTCTGCTGGGCTTAGTACACATTATTATTTCTTATCCTTTGCCCCTTCCTGCTTCTTGGCCACCATAAAGTGAGCATCATTGTTCCTCATAGGCCTGAAACAACGGAATCTGGCAACCTTGGAGTGAAATCTTTTAAACCAAATGAGTCTTTCTTCCTGCCCACTGACATTCTCAAGTATCCTGTTACAGCAATGAGTAGTTCACTAGTACAGTGTACCACTCTATTCTCAAAGATTATGTGTCTTACACTTCCAGGTGAGTCCACTGTGAGGCTAAGGCAGGGCAGGATGGCAAGGCAGGAGTTTGAAGAAGAAACCATGGAGGAACAGGTGCTTCACCGGTTTGCTCACTGGCACATGCTCAACCAACTTCTACCTGCCATGTATGGTGCTACCCACAGTTGGCTGGGCCTAGCTCCACTAATTATCAATTAAGATAATATCAAACACACATGACCATAGGGCATTGCAATTTCACGTTGGTGTTCTCTTTTTTTCCAGGTATTAAGTTAACAATATAAAATACCAGTAAAATGTCTCAGCAAAGACAAAATACAAGCATCAATCAGCCACAAAGTAGTCTATTCTGTAGCAAACACAAGTGGGACTTCCCAATTGATTATGGGCTGCAGCCACACTCTTCCTCCCCAGTCTCCTAGACTTAAGATATGCACGATGCCCCATCACAACATTGTCCTGTCTTCTCACAGCATGG